>NW_015644863.1:507649-530813 GCF_001515625.1 Sinocyclocheilus rhinocerous
CTGCATAATGAGCCTTTCAGTCAGGTGTGTGACTGAGAGGGATTTGCTACAAGAAAGAATGTGAGGAAAAAATAAATTTATATATTTTTTGTAGTTTATTTAGAATATATTTATCTATCACACAAAATAACTTGAGATTCACTTGCGAGTGCAGTTAAACAGTTTATTAGAAACAAACAAACAACACAAGAGTCAAGACGTCATGGGTGCAATATCCGAAATATCCAAAACAGTGGCAGGAAACTTGAACGGTCCGTGTTCATTCATTTTTCTATTTAATATTGAAAACAGAAACATGAGAAAACGGCACCATTTTCATTTTTCGTTTTTTCAAAAACATAAAAAAAGACAAGGATTCGCCTTAATTTTTCGTTTTTACATTCAGGGGTAGAAAATGGATAAACAGTTTGAATGTTCGATTTCCACGTGTAGGAGGGAATTAAACGCCCCTTTTCACTGATTGGTCAAGCAAAATGTTCATCATGTCATCTTCAGTTCTGTGCACCAGAATAAGAGTCCTCCGCTGTTAAGGTGTTTATTGTAACTCCTGCATTTCGTCTCTCTCTCATCAAACAACCAGCCTAACAAATGGACAGGGTTTACTTCTGTGTAGGCATAGTTTCTCTATGGCCAGTATTATGTGCTTATTGCAGAAATATGTATGTACCTCGGATCTGCAGCCACATTACCCTTTTAGTCTATTTCTTTGGCGCACCGCACTTTTTATTTAGCTGTCCAGTTATCAAAACCTGTGTGTAAACAATAATTTGTTTTCGGTAAGAGTTACTTCATTTAAGAGTAGACATGTCAAGCTTTCTGTAGATATATTTCTCATGTCTGTATGTAAAGTATTCGTTGAGTTTCAGTTATTTTTAGTGTCGCGTTTCTAAAAGCAGTTCGCAGAGACAGTGAAGACTGAGAGCGCACCCTGTTTATTTTCTTTATTTTACAAAAGCACATTATTTTGTTGTTATTATGACTATACACAAATAAAAGTAGACCCTTTGCAGTTTCAAACGATACCTTATTCTTGTCTGTACGGTCAAAATTGACGGAGTATTTTTAGTTCTTTTCGCGGTCATCAAGAAAATAAGAGACAGACCGCACCGGTGCGGGCTTCGACCCCAGAGTGTTAAATAATATGATAATATATAATTATATTAGAATATAATATATTAAGACATGTTTGATGGGCACATAAAAATGTACTGCATTGGAATGACCGGTGTATAAAACGAGCCAAAATACAAGAACAAGGTGAGGAAAATGGATGCAAGAATGATATTTTATCTGTCTCACATTTAACAAGCTTGCCTGGTGCATCCTTAACTCCTGCACTTATTAAATGTATGGCCACTGGGCTCCAGACCCTTTGTCCTCAAACACTGTGTGATGTGTGAACTGGGAGAAAAGCTAGGGCCCCCACCAGGCCAACATGAGGACTTTGGCTGCCCTTTCTATCTGTCATAGCCTCCAGAAGGCACCTTGCCTTTCTCATAGCAGGAGACTGGAGGGCATCCAACAACAGAACTGACTCAGTGCAGTGGCCAGGCTGAGAATACAGTAAACAGACACACTCATATGTATTGTTATGCCTGACTTGAATAACTTCCCGAGACCCTGTCATTAATTTTGTCCTCTGTAAAGGGCATTTTGTTTGTAATCTTAGTGTATCTTAAAGAGGATATCCTCAACTTTTCAGAGACACCAAATGTCCTATAGTTAGATACAAAAAAGAAAAGAAAAGAGACAGCGTAATGCAACATTTTATGAAAAGAGAAACATCAGGTATTTTTATTTTATTAATTTTATTTTTTTTATTTTTTTATTAAACAAAATGTAGTGTGTGTTTTTTTTTAAATTAGGTATTAGATATTAGAAATTAGATATTATTTAAAAAAAAATACATGTTTGATGTCTTCTTTAAATTATTATAATATATATTTTCATGCTCACAAGTAAATGTGAAGAAAAAAAATTATTTCATTTTGCTGGATATGTAATTTAACAAAAACTGGTGAGGAAGTGCTAAATTAAGTAAGCGACAGTTTATTTCAATTAGTGAAATTAGTGACTGATCCATCTCTATGGCACATTATACATGGGCCAACTGCAATGTTGTAATGGGACCACATATCTATAATGACTGGATTGTTTATTGCGTTCTGCCGTCATGCGGTGAAGCCACCAGAAGTGTTAGAGCGGCAATCTTACTATTCCCTACAGGCAGAGAGCATCATTGACTGACAGCCAAAACACTGACCTAAAATCACCTGATTTGAAGCGTATCAGTCACACAGGATTAGTTTTTAATATACATGTATGTGAATTAATTTTACTTCAGATGTTATCTGCAATGTTTATGGTCTTTTTGGGCAGGATAAGAGATATATTGAAATCGTTAAGGTGGGTGTATCTGCTGCGCACTGCCGACACAGGTAACTGATACAACACAAAATATATTTCTTTATGTACGGAATTATGCAGGAAATATTAAACATGAACATATATCTGGATTTAGCATCAGACATTGATTTGAATATACAATGTATAATACAATACAAAGCCTCTGTTACTATATTGTTCTATGTTGTATTGAAATTCAAAGCTTACCAGGCATCATCTTGGAAATAAAGCTTCATATCTTAAAGTCTGTACCATATTTAGTCAGTGTTATTTCTCTGAATAAGTTATGATGTGTATATTTTTAATGTCCTGATTGAGCAACATCTGTTTCAGGCTCTTAAAGATTGCGCAAATTCTATGGCATTTTACTAGCATTACCGTTTTCATAGGAGTAAAATGTTATGTATATATGTTGAATTAAATATTAATTTAATCAGCATTTAAATCATTATCTGCTTCAAAATGAATGCTGTTGAATAAGTCATTGTTGAAACTTTTGCAGTTAACCTACAGTACGAATAAAAACACTAAAAACACTAACAAAATTACATAAACCGTGAATAACTGTACAAGGCGAATTAATGTATATGTGTATACAAAGCATAAATATTTATTCAGAATTGAGAATGAGCACTTTGTCATTTGTAATATGTTGAGGATTTCGTCCATCCAATGTTTATCATGTTCATCTAATGTATGCTACTGTAACTTTTTAATAAGCATGGGAAATTCCCGACATTAAACAAATAAACGTTTACATGCATAGGACGTTCGCGTTGTAAGAATGTACAATGAGACTTCAGATATAAAAACGCTGACTTGTTAGGTGATGTTTTCTCATTAAAATCATACGATTTCCTATTAATTCAATAGGATATATGGGAATACTAGGGAATACCAATATTGCGGCACGGTGGCTTCACTTTTATGACGTCATGAGCAATCCGGTTCTCTATTATAGATCAGTGAATGAGACAAGTACAGTAAATAAAAGGACAGTTCTCAGGCCAATTACTAATCTGAGTATTATATAGCATTTACTTATCTGAAAAGCCTGAAAACATTTTTGGAGGCCATATCTCTCTAATCTTTACAGCTCCTGGCTGCTTTCATTTACTCAATTTTTATTTAACATAAATGTAATATTTATTTGATATCCAGTGTTTAATTGTGCATTTGATACCTTTCATATTCTTTGATGTTTTTCCATCTCATACCTGAAGACAAATAAGATTAATCTGAGCTTTTGAAATTGTCCAAAAGCATTTTGAATAAGATAGCTCACAGATGAAGCTTTGGCTTAACTTAAACGCTGAAAAATCCAGTTGCAGACTCTTATTTGAGTCAGGTGACATGGGTATTAGATTCAGTGTGCCTTCAGGTGTTGTGTAAATGATTCATGGTCTTGTTGCTTAGACTCAATGGTTATGGTCCTGAATCCCGCAGGACGCCCGGACATCTTAGAGGATGCTAATTTAACCACACAAGTGTAAAAATATGCACACACATGCAAGTCGCAGGAAATAAATCACATTAAAATTAGGTACAAGTTTGGAGTTTAAAAAACAGTGCTTCTCTTTTATTTAAAGACTCCAAGTCCGAAGATCCCAAATGAAAATATGCACAATATGGACTTATTATTAGAGCACAGTCAGGTCACAGTCAAACCTAAACATACCCATTTTATAACAAATATAAAAATTTATAAAACATAATAGACTGAAATATGCAGAAAAATTACCATTTTAGTAACAATAAAGCATTACAAAAAGATATTTTGAGTCACTAATCCCAATCCTACCTCTAAACCTTACCATAATCTTTTCTTAAAATGTGTACAGTATGAAGAAAAATGTCTCCGGTTACTTAACTTAACCGTGGTTCCCTGAGAGAAGGGAACGAGACATTACGTATGGGGAAACCCCTTTACTTCAAAATGCTGAAGCCTGATTGAATCACTCTATTGCTCTGCAATAGCCATTGGCGTTCGAGGATTCACCTGATTCGCGGGCTCAGCCGCTATATAGGTGATGTTGGGCGCCAATTTACCTCAGAAACTTTCACCTGAGCGAGAGTCGTTGAGGCTCTGAGTGAGTTTTTCACAAGGCAGTTTACATAATGTCTCGTTCCCTTATCTCAGGGAGTAACTGGAGACGTTCCCTTCGAATCAGTCTCTCATCATTATGTGTGGGGAAAGTATAAAACCGTGCCGTGTGGAAAAATGCTGGTCCCAGCTCGAACAGAGCCAATACAGTAGACTAGGCACATGCAGTAGCAAGCAAAGCATAGCGACACGCTCGCCCTGCCTCCCTTAGGTCGGGTACCAAACCTAGTTGAAACACCTAGATGCAAGCTTGGCAGAGAACCAAGGCAGCGTCAAAACACCGCTGACGCCTCCCTGTACACAGTCAAGCAACACTGGACTAGTGTGATATAGGAAGTGAAAAAAAAAGGTACAAACATGTGGCTGCTCACATACCGCCAGCCTGTATGAGCGGGCACACATAAATGGAAACAAAACTTAGGATTACGGTATATTTTTTGCCGTTTTTTTTTTTTTTAGTTGGCTTTTACCCATGGCTGCATGAGAATTTCACAGCATCCTCTTAGGTCGTGGGATGCACCAGAGTTAAACGCCTAAATGACCTAGTTGAGACGCGCCTGGGAGGGGCGTGTCTTCAAGCGCCTTAGTTGTCCAATGGCTGTTCAGCCTTCTCCTCCTGCACAGACAGGACGTGCAGTGCAAAAGAGGGAATATCCAGGTTGTAAAATCTCACAAAAGTGTTCTGAGACGACCAGCCCGCTGTGAGACAGATTTCCTGAATAAACATACCTTTAACCCAGGCCCATGAAGATGCCAGACTGGTGGAGTGGGCATGCACTCCCATTGGGCAGTCGAGTCCTTGGGAAGCATAAGCTAGGCAAACAGCTTCCACAACCCAGTGTGACAGCCTCTGCTTCGACAGCAGGCCGCCTTTCTTGCCCGCGACGCAGACGAAAAGCTGCTCCGAAGTTCAAAACTGGCTAGTTCTGTCTACATAAGCACCCAGCGCACGCACAAAGCACAAGACACGGCTTTGTGACACTGAATCAGAGGCTGGTCCGTGGGTGCAGAACACTTTTATCATAATAACCTAAACTCTGAACGACGTTTAGAGCACTTTAGGTGTGTAGCCGTGTCTGGGCGTGTGTCTGACCATGCAATCATCTGGGCCAAACTGCATAAAAGCATTGCTGACCGAGAGGGCATACAAGTCGCCCACTCACTTCCTAGAAACTAATGCAAGCAGTAGCGCCATCTTAAATGAGAGCACTTTCAAGTCACTCGACTCAGCTGGTTCGAAGGGTGGGCCAGACAGCACACTGAGCACTAATGGTAAGCATCATACTGGCATCAGGCAAGGGCGGGGGGATTCAGCCGCCTCACGCCCCGAAGAAAGCTCGTTATTAGGGGGTGTTTACCCACTGAGTGACCCTCAACCATGTCATGAGAGGCAGCAATAGCAGCCACATAGACTTTTAGCGTAGAGGGAGAGCTGCCCGCATCTAGACGATAGGTTTACCAACTCCAGGAACCATGGCTGGTTGGGCTATTTCGATTCTCCCTGATCTTTTGCAGCACTAGCGGCATAATTTTGACCGGAGGGAATGCATATTTCCAACTCTTGGGCCAGTGGCTCGACAGCACGTCCCCTTCTAAGGGGGCGAACGTTAGCAAGAAGAATAACGGGCAGTGGGCATTCTCCTCTGACGCAAAGAGGTCAATTTCTGCTTCACCAAAGAGGCTCCAGATCATCTTCACTGTTTGAGGATGTAGTCTCCACTCTCTGTGTATAATGCCCTCCCTCAGCTTGTCCGTGCCGCAATTCAAATTGCCTGGTACATGCACTGCTTGAATCAAAAGGAGTGTCTGATCCACCTGAAAGAGCAGGCACAGTCCCAGGCTTTGCAGGGCACGTAAGCACACTCCTCCCTGGTTATTGATATATGCCACCACCACTGTATTGTCTGTTCGGATCAGAACGTGACGGTCTCTCACGAACAGAAGAAATTCCTGCAGTGCTAATTGAACAGCTTCCATTTCCAGGCAGTTTATATGCCGGCAATTCTAGTCGCTCATCCACGTACCAAATGCTTGTCTACCATCGCAAAGGGCTCCCCAGCCTGGCAGTGATGCTTCCGTGGTAACCACTATTTGTCTGACCACTCTGCCCACAGCGGCACCCTGTTCATATATAGCTGTGCCGAACCAGGGCATCAGTGCTTCAAGACATGAGCGTGATATGACAAGGCGTCTCTGCTCTCCACGCTTGAACTGCACTTGAATTCATTGGCAATACAACATTCAACAAACATTCTCGGGGTTCTCTGCTGGCCGCTGAGGGAACTCTGAGCGAGAACACACTCTCTTGGTCACTAGTCCGCCGTCGTCCACCGACCATGCTCTTTTCTTCCTGACACGAACATCAGGAATGTTGAGTCTTCTTGTCTGCCAGGCGTCCTTGCTGATGAGGCTCTGTGGTCTCACGGTCTCTCTGCGGTTTCTGAATTTATTTAGTTGCTACACTTCATAAGACTATATCTGTGGCAATTCATGAGTATAAAGCATCTAGACCAGTGGTCACCAACCTTTTTAGGCCCAAGATCCCTGACCTTGGCCTTTATGAAAGACAAGATTTACCTATTGAAGAATTGATAGAAAAAGACATCCCAGATTGTACTTCAAATTTGAGGCCTTTTACTTAGTATTTTAATTAGTGATGCGCCAATCATAGCTGATTCAGAATTCAGATTTTCTTTTCTTTTTTTTTTTTAACTAGCAAATTGGATTCTGATACTAATTTTTAAGCAAATTTATTTATTGGCTATTTGCTTTATAACAAACAAACTGGCTTTAAACAAAAATATCTAGCCATTTGAAATTAGAGGCAACCACTGCATTTTAATCATGATCTGCACGGGCAGTTGTTTTTGATTTGATTTAGATTAATTTCAGGATTTAAAACAAAAACAGAATGGTCTGACTTTAGGTGTTATTTATTTATTTGCTACATAAAACATCTGCACGAAACAAAAACAGCAGGTCTGAATGAGACGCACTCTCTGACAGCAGGTGGCGCCTATGAACAGGGTTGCCAGGTTTTCGCAATAAAACTAGTCCAATCGCGTTTCGAGGGAAGTTCCCCTGTAAAAATCGCATTCCGGGGGGTAAAATACACGTTTTTCGGCGGGGATCTTCCAGTAAAATTCACATTCCAGGGACTAAATATCACGTTATTGGGGTCGCTTCAACCCGCGGACATGAACAACAACCCGCGGCAACAGTGTTAAGTAGCCCAATTCCGCGGGGAAACCGCGGACTTGGCAACACTGCTTATGAACCGACCGCAATATAGCGTTTCCTTGTTTACCGCTGTAAACAAAGCAGAGTTGCGCTTTATACGGAGAAGAAAATGCCATTGCCATCGAAACTTTTCTCAAGACAGTTCCCTTCAGTGATACATTAATATAACCCCATAAATGTAATGCATTTTTGTACTTATTTTACTGTTTTTTTTCGGGATCTACTGGGACAGCGATAAAGATCTGCCAGTCGCGATCGACGGGTTGGCGACCACTGGTCTAGACCATTGTTAGATTTAGCACAACTTTGATTAAACTGGACCAAATATAAAACAGCAAATTTGAAATGCTTTAATTTACTTGATTCGGATATATTGTTTACAGGATTGCTGAAATCAGTTTGACCAGCTTAGACCAACTAGTTTCATAATAAAATTAAAAAAATAACGAACCCTGTAGTAATTTTTTCTGCAACTCTTGTTCATCATCTGCAAGTCGCCACAGGTCTGACTAACCCTAGTTATGGAATGATTTCTGCACATGATGTTTGGCAGTGAGAGGGTGACATCTATTTACAGATGTCCCTGAATGACATACCGGGCTCATGATGTCTCCTGGGGGGAGAGGGTAACGTTAATTCTGATGATGATGGTTTAACACTCCAGCCCTGCAAACCTGTTACCAGGGGCATTCATTTACACATCTCCCACCCTTCTGCTTCCCTGAGCCAGCTAGAATAATTAACAATTTAAATCATCAGCTCCACTGAGGGATTCATTAATTTAGGCAAGCATTGTTATGATGTTCCTGGTTTAATAGAAAAACAAGACAGTGTGCACCTTTGCTGTTGTGCCAAAAAAACTCAAACCTCATCATACAACCATATTATGCATCTATATGAATGTGCCTCAGACCCAACATAGCTCTGTCATTTAATTAACATATTTTTGAGAACATTATTTGTTATTTTTTCATTATAATAACCCAGATTTCCTTTAAAAAATACACTATAATAACTAGAGGACATTAGCTTCAGGGGTTCGCCCGCTCAGTCGCGAGTTACTGTCATTACCATTAGTTACTACAGTCTACAGTTTGCTATCTAGCTATGCTTTCGTCACATAACTGCATATTACCTGACTGAGATCATTTACAAAACAGCTCGGTCTCCTAATTTAAATTAAGGTCCTAGGAGCATCCATTCAGGTTGTAGCAGTATTTCACATTGAGAAAGACAGCAGCTTTCCCGCGAGTGGGCGTGGTTTCAGCGCAGACAGCGGACATGCCCCCAGCATTTGAGAGCAGAGAATATTTGCTTTTTTCAAGATTTTGATACCCAACCTTTTTTTTTTTCATTCAGATTTGGCTGCGTGGTTAACACATTTGTCTGTGGTGTGACAAACTCACAACACATATTTAATATTGCTTTACACAGACTTTAAACACTTCACATTAAACTGATTTTCATCAAATCAAAGAAATGAATGCTAACAAATAGACCTAAATACACTGGATTTAAGGAATGTGAGTATTTTTAAGGGTCAGATGCAGTAGAAAAAGCTCCTAAAGGTAAAAACTGCAATTTTCTTTTTCTTTTTCAAGAGTATTTACTGCCACGTCTACGAGCTTCACGAACCTGCTTCAGGACATGGCTGTCCAAGTTCATGGGGTTGAATCATGATGGTAGACTGATAGAATATTCATGATCTCTGCATATAACTTGAACTAAGTGAGGTGATTTCAGTGGCCTCAAAATGACTTAACATATGTTAGTTTAAAAAACAATGCTGTTTTAATAAGATTAGATTAAAAAATAAGATTTTGACAGGATCCTGAGAAAAGTAATATTTCATTTTTATAACTTTGTCTTTTTGTTTGTTTGTGCTTTTTGATTCCTATATTTTTCAGATTAAAATTGTTTTAAAATCTTCTACATACACTATTGTTCAAAGATGTTTTAGTGCTTTTAAAGAAGTTTCTTGTGCTCTCCAAGGCTGCATTTATTTGATCAAAAATACAGTAAAAACAGTAATATTGTGAAATATTATTACATTTTAAATATTTTTTTCTGTTTTAATATAATTTAAATGTAATTTATTCCTGTGATGCAAATCTGAATTTTCAGCATCATTACTCCAGTCCTCAGTGTCACATGATCCTTCAGAAATCATTCTAATATGCTGATTTGCTGCTCAAGAAACATTTCTTATTAATTATTGTTAAAATTACATTTTAAATATTTTTTTCTGTTTTAATATAATTTAAATGTAATTTATTCCTGTGATGCAAATCTGAATTTTCAGCATCATTACTCCAGTCCTCAGTGTCACATGATCCTTCAGAAATCATTCTAATATGCTGATTTGCTGCTCAAGAAACATTTCTTATTAATATCAGTGCCGAAAACAGTTGTGCTGCTTCACATTTTTATGTAAACTGTGGTACATTATTTCAGGCTGCTTTGATGAATAGAATGTTCAAAAGAACAACATCTATTTGAAATAAGAGGGAATGTTTTTACTGTCAATTTTGATCCGTTTAATAATTCCTTGATGAATAAAAGTTCAAATTTTTTTTTTTAAATCTTAACAATCCCAAACGTTTGAACGGCAATGTATGAATAAAATGTGTACACATTTCTTATATATAGCTTATACAATGTCCCATTTTGTGCAGTCTTTGTGTGCACTTATTGTACACTGGTGATTATGTATGTATGATTCTATAGCTTATTTCTTATTGGTAAAACTGACGGTGTTACAGCTGACCCCATGTGACATCCTTCTGCAGTCTCCTCTAGTTGCACTATGCTAGCAAGGTCTTATAGTCCAGCTCTGTTAAAAATGGAGCTATGATGTACTTGGAAATCTAAATAATTGAGTAATATCTTTGAACTGTTAGTGCCATAATTTGGAAGCACTTCAGTTAGCCCTTTCAGAACGGTCCACTTTGATTGCAGTCTCATCAGCATGCGTCACTCCTTGATTGCTGATTTTACATTCCTTGCCGCCTTTGCCTTTTTTGCCGTGAGTCACGGCAGCGGTTATCTAGAGATAAAGCTCGGGCTGAAAATACAGTACAAAAAGCATCAGAAGAACATCCATTTCCATGTCAATAAAGCAGAGTAGAAAAGGATGACCTTTTCGGCCAGGGCCCATGAGAGCGATGCAGATACCATTCTTTGTTCTGGGAGGTAAACACCCAGTAGGCAACACCTGTGGACCCAACAGCAAGAACGGTTCGGTTTATATTCACACCGTAGCTGAGTTGGTGAGTCAGGGGTCCATACTGCCGTGTAGGATGATTCACTATTAATCAAGGTCTTGCAGGAGGGCAGTGAGCTTGAGATCTCCATCTCGCTGGCGTTATTTGAGGGAAGGCTGCGCGGGACTATTATTCAGAGTTTATGTGTGTGTAAAGTGCTAGAGGAGAGAGTTCATACTCAAGAATAAGTACTAATGTGACCCCCCTGCCCACCTCAGGTCTAGTGCTTGGAGCAATCTGTTTCTGAATGCACGTAACCCCCTAGGAAGAGGCTGTTTGAGGCAGATTGCTTGACTTGGAGAAATACCACATGGAGTCGAGCAGAAAATGGCCTTGAATTGGAACCCCACTAGACACTAGTTAGGACTGACAGAATGCATCTCATATTGCACATTCACTGCTCCGTATTGTTTCGGTCTTGGATATTAGAGCATTGATGATTGCAGATGCAGCTGTGGCGATAAATAACTCTGAGAATAAACCTTCCCTTATAGCTTGATCCAAAAGCGTGTGACTATTGCAGCACCTTACAGAGAAGGTGCAGACGGTGATTATTTGAGTATATAAAAAACCATTCTTTCTTCAGCGTCATGTACTGTAATCATGCTTTATAAATATAGAAAGACTAGTAGCTTATTCAAGTGTGCATCTAAATCCTATTCTGTCGAATGTACTAAAAAGGTTTCAGACCTCTTAAATTCTATAATTTGTTTTGTTTTTGGTCTAGATCCAGGCTGGCAGACTTCCACCTGAATTGCCAGACGACACCGCATTCAATAACAAGCTGTCCTAATGATAACTACCACGGTTGTCTGGTGTCCTACGTTGGACTCATTGGTGAGTGATTATGGGAAAAATCTGCTGCACGGAAATACTAAGAATTTGGAATTGCATTTTAATGGACTGACTGTTTGGAACATGTATGTTGCCTTCTTTAGCTGTTTTAATTAGTGATGCACCAGGAATTTTACTTTTAAGAAAGATTATAAAAGTCAGGAGAACAGATGAAGGCAAGGGGTATTCAAATGTTTTGAAGCCCAGGACACCAAATATAACAACCCCCTTGGGGTCCCTTTTCCTAAAATATAAATGCAACTACCTCTATATATAAATGTATGTATGATACGGTTTTATTTTATACATAAATATGCATACATAAATAAATATTATATCTCAGGGGAAGTTGTGGCCTAACGGTTAGAGAGTCGGACTCGTAACCCAAAGGTTGCGGGTTCGAATCTCGTACCGGCAGGGATTGTAGGTGGGGCGAGTGAATGTACAGCGCTCTTTCCCACCTTCAATACCATGACTGAGGTGCCCTTGAGCAAGGCACCGAACCCCCCACTGCTCCCCGGGCGCCGCCGCATAAATAGCATAATAGAAGTTGCACCAAAATGCAATAAAGTTTGTTTGGATACACAAATATATTGTTTGTCCTGAGCAATGTTCCCTCTATTTTTTTTTTCTTGCTGAGCAAAAACTTTCTCTATTGGGCAGACATTTCGGCCACCTGAGCAAAAACATTCTTTATATATAAAGATGACCAAAGTATACCAGACCTGTACAGCGCACACACAAAAAAGTGTGTAACTTTTAACTTTAATGTGCTATTTATATTTGATTTGACCCTTGATGTAACTAAATGATGCACATTTTAGGTTACCTGAGAAAACATTTTTTACAGTGCTGAGTTACTTACCAAGAAATTATATTAATTAATTCATCATTTTTTAAAAATCTCACAAAGAACAGTTCAATTCTTTATTATAGTATATATTTTCAAAAAAATGTGAACGTGAATTCTTTTACAGTTATGTAAAACATATCCATGTAGAGTTTGCACACTACTATACCTGTGTGTGACTGTAAATGTTCTGTGCCCATCATCTGCTATTTACACCACTTAATCAAAACACTCTTCTTTAAAACATGATGACGTCTTATTTCACATGTCATTATGTTTGCGTTGGCTCTCGTGTTAAGCTATTTCATCTGCAACCATTAAAGAATTTCGATTTCTACAGTGACTGATTCGGCGCACATGATTCTCTTTCTATGAAACCTGTTAACCGCATTCACCGGTTCTAACTCTATAACGACACCAACTCTAGCGGTTTGCCCGAGCATTGCAATTATTTTGCATTTACTAGAATTCAACCTTTCCCCAACTCATTTTTGCATCTGTCCTATGCGCGGCATATTATTTATTATGCACGGTCGCAACATAAGAGGTGCGCGGCTGCGTATGTGTGCAGCTTAGAGGGAACATTGGGCCTAAGGCACAAATGTATTATTTTGAATTATTTTTTTTGGGGTAACTTTCGTAAAACAATCTGAAATAATTACTAATTCAACTGTGTAAATTAGGCCTGAAAGCCATCACAGAAACTTTTAAATTGCATCCTTTTAGCCTTTTACCTAAAATGAATCCTGGAGGGTTAAAAATCTGGGGTAGTGCTGTGAACAAATGGATCTCTAGAAGAAAGTAGACCAACAACCTTTATACTCAAGAAAGTAGACCAACAACCATTATACTCAGCCAAACAGCACATTATACTGCAGACAGCACGATCTATAAACCAACATGTTCCCACCTAATTAATATTTATGAGAATCTCTACCCTTGGCCTTACAGGAGCAGATGTGACTCCAAACTATGTGGATGCGAGCCACACCAACATCACCATTTCCCCTTGGTGTGGCTGTCGAGGCAGTGGAAATCACGAAGCTGAGTGCGAGGCCTTCCTCCGAGACTTCAGAGAGAACACTTGCCTGAGTGAGTGGAGATGAAACCTCTTGTAACCTCACGGCTCACCGCCTGAACAGCCATCCTTATGGGCTTAACCTAAGTAGCACATTATTGAGAAATGCTATGTTTTACGGACATGTGATCTCTTTTGCTGAGGGTCTGTTTTTTCCCCACATTAAATTTGTATGGCTTTTTCATGCATGTGTTTTTATTTGCATATGTGTGCATGTGTTTCGGTGTGCAGGAAACGCTATCCAGGCATTCGGTTATGGCACGGATGCGGGTGTAGTTCCCATCACCGAGTCTCAGTCAGCAGTCCCATCAGTACAGACCAATCTGCAACCAGCTATCATCACCAAACATGTCATCAACTCAAATGATGTCAAGCAAATAGACAGTGCATGTGTTTTCTCCACATGCGCCAACCTTCAGGTAGGTCTGAAAATTTGTGTCGTTCATTGCATTGTGTTACATTATTACCCAGTGAATCCAAGGCTAAAAAAATGAAGGAATTTAAAGATGAAGTGTGCCGTTTTTTTCAATATTAAAATACTTTTTCCTATTTAGCCTACATTCTCTGAAAAAAAGGTACAAGACTGTCACTAAGGCGGTAACCTTTCAAAAGGTACTAATATGTAAACTTTAGGTACTAAGATGTACCATTTAGGGGTAAATAAGCAGTGTTGGGGAAAGTTACTTTTAAAAGTAATGCATTACAATATTGCTGTACTTCGTAAAAACATACTTTTTATGGAAAGTAATGCATTATGTTACTTTTGCGTTACTTTTTGTCACGTGAGCTGAGCTTGCTTATTTACTTTCAATAATAAAAAAACCCAAAGTTATATTTTTGGCAACCGTAAAGGCCCTTTCACACCAAAAGTGAAATTAATAAGCCTCAGCCTGTCTCTGCACTTCCAGTTTATCAACATGGGGACAGGAGAGCTATGGAAAGTAATGCATTATGTTACTTTTGCGTTACATTTTGTCACGTGAGCTGAGCTTGCTTATTTACTTTCAATAATAAAAAAACCCAAAGTTATATTTTTTGGCAACCGTAAAGGCCCTTTCACACCAAAAGTGAAATTAATAAGCCTCAGCCTGTCTCTGCACTTCCAGTTTATCAACATGGGGACAGGAGAGCTGTTAGTGAATAAATGGGAAAACAAAGTAACTTGTGTTACTTATTTGAAAAAGAAACTCAGATATTTTCTTGTAAATTTAAAAGTAATGCATTACTTTACTTGTTACTTGGAAAAAAGTAATCCGATTACGGTAACTTGTGTTACTTGTAATGTGTTACCACAAACACTGTAAAAAAGGTACAAACATGTTCCTTTAGCTTTTGAACGTTAGGACACCTCCCCAGGGACAGCTTTGTACCTTTTTTTTTCTTTTTTTTCCTGAAAGTGCAGTGTGCAGTGACAATTATAAGTAAGTTATTTTCAGGTTGATTTCACTAGAAAAGTGTAAACACTGACATGCTGAGGTGTTTTCAAAGCATGGTTTGTTTGAGAATTCCAACCAACCTGACACAGCAACAGCTCAACCAATAGTGTAATTTTCTTTTGTTCTCGGGTTAAAGGTTTGACATATTGCATTAGTTATATTTCACTGAAATGCTTGTATTGGATTATTTTACTCGACCCAATTTATATTCTACCAATGATAAAACTCCGGTAGAAGAGGAGACAGATGATAAGAGTCTGTTCAGATATGTTCTGTATGAAAAGGACCAGGAAGGAGAAGAGTAGCATAGGAACAAGATTTTAAATAGAAATTATTATTTAATTTTCAAATAGAAGATGATAAAACGATTTTGTTGTTTTTAAAGACGTGTGTTTATGATTAGTACTATACAGTGATTTTCAAGTATTGCATACCTTTCAAAATGTATTTTAGGTGTGGGAGTGGCATAGTTTTAGTTATGGTATTTGGGCTACACTGAAAAAAGCTTAGTGTAGAAACAATTTTTACTCATAAATTGCTAGTAAATTTCACAAATAACTACAAAGAAATGGCAAGTAACAATTTAATTAAATGCTAAATTTTTAAGTAGACAAAGTATTTTCTTTTAAAACATAGTGCAATAATCATTTATATACAAGTTTCTTTCCTTTTTCTTTTTTTTTTTTTTACAGTGTAGGGGTTAATTCTGATAAATTAGGACACTTTTTGCCAATGAGATGACTCTAATGACTTCAGTTATTCTAAATTTACCTCTACAGTTTAATTGTCATCAGACTAGTTTTGATTGTTCAATGGGTTGGTTTGGTTACACAGATCTAACAACCCTTATGCTAGTGCCACAGAAATTGCACAGTTCACTTTTAAAGTCATAAAACACATTACTATTGCATTACAGCACAGCCTTCCGAACCATAAAACAGCTTTAAAACTTTGCATGTTCCTTGTGGGAAAAGCAATTCAAAGAATCAATCAAGCAAATCATTGTGCGATTTTTCGTAAAGCTTCTTAATTATGGTTTTGCATCAAAGAGGCTGCCGTTGTTTTTTATTTATTCATTTTTTTTCTTGTAAAGACGGGGTGTTACGTTTATGATTGTTTTGTAGCTAACAAACCATAACCAGATGAGAATGTCTTGAACATGTGAAGTGTTTGCATGACTGTGTGTCATACCCAGTGTTGGGGAAAGTTACTTTTAAAAGTAATGCATTACAAATTTCTGTAAGCCTACACTCAGTTTGGATAGTCCTGTACATACCATACTAGAGTCAAAATCGCCCTGAATGTCAGGATCAGTGCTAAAACCTATAGCGCTGCTTTGTGCATGTACAAAAGCAAAACACACAAATGCCATTAAACCGTGCTTAAATCTAGGCCAAACCTTCAGGACACCAACTATTACAATCATTAAAATAACTGAGGGAAGCAGAATACCTCTTTGTCCTCTTTGTGGGAAATTTTTTTATAAATCATGTTTTACCTGAAGATATGCAGAGTGTCTAGTGGAAGGTAAAACACTTCTGTATAATTCAGTATGCAGGTGAATAATTCATAAACTAAGAGCACTTGTCGGTGCTGGAAGATTGAGGATTGAATCTGGCTCATGAAAATCCTGTCTCTATAGTCAACTGGATAGTGTATGTTGATTGTTGCTTTGATTTCAAGGATGTTAGTATGATTTGTCTTGCATACAGGCAGCTATGTAATCCTATGTAAATGAGTGATGTCATCACAAACACTAATTTGTCAGCTAATCCAAGTTTGAAAGGGCCTGCATTATAGAGATATGACTTAGTGTGACCACTTCCATCCTATCGTGCCTCGCAGTTCTGTCCTAAGTCATGAGGATTCAGTTATAAGCCCCTGGGTTCTGAAGAAAATGACTGTACTCTCTCATCCATGCTGAAACAAATTATGAAAACTCCACAGACAGAAATATGATATAGTCGCGCTGGAAATAACTATTTTAATTGATGTCTTCGGCAACTGTTGTAGGAGGCAACAGTCGATCTGTGAAAAGTGGTTATCTGACATGGCTGCTTGTATCTACTCGATTACTTGGTGCGTTTACAAGTTGAATGTATTGAACTTGCGTTCGCGGTAAATAATTTGAGAGTATGGAATGTGTTGATTGAATAAGCAGCCATACTCAAAAATGTGAAGTCTCTGATTATGTGAACACCTTAATGGAACACCTTTGTACCTTCTTTACACCTAAAGGATGAATATTAAAACCTTAGAGTAGTAATATGTATTCTTATGGTACTAAAGGTACAGTTTTTGCACATTTTTTCTGAGAGTACAATTGTAACCACAAACAGTTCGGACATTTTAGGGTGAATATTGTCAGGCATAACGCATCAGATTTTGTTTGTTTCAAGATTGCTTTACTTGATAATTGTGCTGGCTGAATCTCTGTTCAAATTCTATTCCACCCAAGGCAACGTTTTATTTTGAAGAAGAAAATTGGTATAGTTGCATAAAAAAAGGCATGTTTCTGCTGAATAGATTGCCAATAGGTGCTTTTTTCCACAGGTTTTCCATACATTTAACTGCATTTTTTGTGTTTAGAGGTCATATGTGAACAGAACCAATTGTCCATAAGAGGAAAAACGTTTGAAAAACATGATTATCTACATTGTAGAAAGAAATGTCATGAAATTGGAGAGATTCTGAAACAAAAGAGCTGCTTTCTATCCAAACAGAAGGATACATTAGCAGACAGATTACTGGAACTGCTCAAGATTTTATTAAATTTGCCAAAATACCAAGCCTTCTTCAGGAACAATGTATATACAACACCAAAAGCACATGACATCACAGAGTTTAAGGGCATTTTGTTGCTTATGTTGCTACACAAGAGCGATTACTTGGTGCGTTTACAAGTTGAATGTATTGAACTTGCGTTCGTGGTAAAGAATTTGAGAGTATGGAATGTGTTGACTGAATAAGCAGCCATATTCAAAACTGTGAAGTCTCTGATTATGTGAACACCTTAATGGAACACCTTTGTACCTTCTTTACACCTAAAGGATGCATATTAAAACCTTAGAGTAGTAATATGTATTCTTATGGTACTAAAGGTACAATTTTTGCACATTTTTTCTGAGAGTGCAATTGTAACCACAAACAGTTTGGACATTTTAGGGTGAATATTAGCAGGCATAACGCATCAGATTTTGTTTGTTTCAAGATTGCTTTACTTGATAATTGTGCTGGCTGAATCTCTGTTCAAATTCTATTCCACCCAAGGCAACGTTTTATTTTGAAGAAGAAAATTGGTATAGTTGCATAAAAAAGGCATGTTTCTGCTGAATAGAATGCCAATAAGTGCTTTTTTCCACAGGTTTTCCATAAATGTAACTGCATTTTTTTGTGTTTAGAGGTCGTGTGTGAACAGAACCAATTGTCCATAAGAAGAAAAACGTTTGAAAAACATGATTATCTACATTGTAGAAATTGGAGAGATTCTGAAACAAAAGAGCTGCTTTCTATCCAAACAGAAGGATACATTAGCAGACAGATTACTGGAACTGCTCCTTTCAAATGTTAGGGTATCTAATGCATTTATTCTGCTTCATGGCATGAGAAAAAAAAAACCTACTCAAAGCACCTTGATATGAGTGACATTTTGCACAGAAGTGACACTTACGAATCGACTGGCCACATAACTTCCATCTTCTGTCAACTGATTTCTGTCATTTATTGAGTATTTATGGGTTAAGTTTGTACTTATGTCTGTACCCTCATCTATGATTGGTCAGCTAAACAGACAGTCCCACCCTGAATTCACGCTATTGGTTGAGACAATGTTGTTGTGTCAGGCTTGTCGAGATGCTCAAACAAACACAGTTTGAAAGCACCGCAGTGTTTATACTTTTCTGGGGAATCAACCTACAAATCACTTACTTAAAGTCTCTACATATTAAGCTATGTAGAAGCTAAGAATTTCAACATCTAAAAAATTACATACTTCAATTTTAACATCCATATTACACAGTTCCACTATGGCTTAGTGAATGTCTTGGACCATTCTTTAAAAAAAAAAAACGGACTTAAATTACGTACAGGTGTAGATCACGGTGAAATGATGGATGGAGGGCAGCCAGACACAATTAACACTGAACAGTACGGTGTGCAGGTCATGGTCACGTGATGCTAAGAATATTAATTATTTATATTTTCTCAGGACAGTGAGCAGAAGTGTTCTAATGGTTTTGAATGCGCTGATGAGGTAAGACATATTTCACCAGCACAATTATCAAACATAATTATAAAAGTCTTTCCTACCTTAAAACTTCATATTTTTCTACCCAGCTAACAAGAACCATTCCCAGAACGTTCTGGAAAGGTTCTCTTAAAGCTATGAACAAATGTTCAATATGAACAAATGTTTCAATAACATCAATACAATGTTCATTCAGAGCTATCTAGTCTTTACTAATGTTCTCAAAAAACATTTATTTTTATTTATACATCATTCATGGAATGTTTTAATCATTGTTTTTTTAAATGATAGGCCTACTGCTTGTTTCAGAACTTTCAGAGAAAATTCAAAAGTAAGATTCCCACAATGTTTGGAAAATTATAAAAATGGAATATTCCTTTAATGTTTTCAAAACCTAAAACAAAAAGATCGTAAAACGTAAAAAAAGAGTATGTTTTGAGTATTCAGAGAACATTCAGAAATAACGTTTTCATAACTTAATGGGAGCAAAATGTTCTTGGAGCATATTTTCGTTAGCTGGATATGCTATGTATTCTGGGCAAATTATTAAATGCAGTTTTTAAAGATGGAAATTATTAGTTTTAGCGCAGTATCATAATTAGATTACTATGGGTCTTCTATCACTATCATTTTATTTCTTTTTTAACAACTGTGTAATGATGCAGCACTAATTTCTAATATGAAAAACTGGTCAATGAAAAAAATATATATTCCACATATTTCTCCATTTTTTCTTTCTCTAATTCAAATTTTCTTGGCATTTTGATTGGCAATTATTTCACAGGTGTTTCCAGTGTCCACAATATAACTTTAGACTAACTTTATACCACATCATGCACCAGGAAGTGACTTCAATCAGGAAAAACAACAGCAGAAACATGAAGTCAAAAATAGTCATTGTATAGATAATCATGTTAAAATGAACAAAGTTTTAAGTCTGAACTTTACAAAAGCACTTTTATGGAAGTCTCCAATAAGCTTTTATAGAAATACCACAAGCATGCTTATTTTTAAACATCAGTGAGTAGTGAGTAACAGGAATGACCTGTAATCTTAATACTTGAACTGAAAAAAGCTTGTAATATTTCCTCAGAATGTGCTGAACCCAATGGAGGGATCCATTGACTCGGTGGGCTCTCACCAGGCTGACAACAACAGAGCCAGACATTCATCTGTGACTTCAATAAGTGTTTCTGCCGCCACACTGACACTGGCCTTTGCACTGGTCAATCAGGTTCTGTAAACACAGCCTGACTCTACAACACCAGGAAGCATCTGATGAATTCTTCTGACCTCAATCAAAGAACTTCTCTAAAGTGACATTGATCTCTCTCTCTCTCAGTGTGTGTGTATGTGTGTATCACACCCTATCTTTAAAAACCAGTCGAAACAAAAGACAACAAATCCTTCAAAGGAGCTTCTAAAAGACTCGAAACACCACTGCCCCACTGAAGAGAAAGCGAGGAACCACCGGTGGCTGACACTGAATATGGAGAACTTCTACAAACGACTTCATATGTCAGAAGGAAAGTAACCCACCGTGTTTTTCAATATCATGATGGACGGTTGATTGAGAACAGGCTATACAATGCAATCACGTGACCCACTGATGAACTCTCTCTGTATATTTACCTAGAGATATGCATCCATCATAAAAAAAACTCCCGCGCACATCAGTACAGTAGTGCTCACTGCCTTGATCATTACCAATAATTCCATGTAAATGTTTCTTTTGTTCGAAGAAAAAAAAATGGATGAAATCTCGATTTGTTCCCTTTTTAATTCTCAAATTTATTTCCGGCGAACTACAAGGGTTCATCCGCAACACGTTTGGATCCTCCAGTCTGGCGAGATTGGGATCATATTGCTCTGTGTACAATGTGTATAATGATGTTTGTAAGTATATGAGATTCTTTTTTTCCTGTTTTAACTCTAAAGAACCATTAGCATGTGCTGGAAAGCCGGGCGACGTGGGGAACTTGAACAAAAGTGGAGTGAAACGTATCACCATGGAGAGCCGTCATTGCCAGTGATGTTCGTCTTAGGCTGTTATTATGTGTAATCATTTCTTTCTTGCCAAAAGGCTTGGGTTATATTCAAAGAAAAATGCTCTGGGGAGAGCGGAACAAAAGATCCATTTGCGGAAAGGGTCGATTGTTGGCGTATTTTATAGTGTGCTATCTATCGTGTGGCCTTACTTTTTTGTCTTTGCTCTGTTCCTCTCTCTTATGTAATGGTTTCAGACAGTACCACTTGCAGAGTACCGCCAAGACAGACTGAGATGATTTCAGACGTTCAAAAATAGCAGCTCCTATGACTCAAAAAGGTCTTGGTTCATTTGTGATGCTTTAAAATGAGGCAAGACAGAGGCTCAAGAATGTGTCAGAAATATTTGTTTAAAACTGAATAAAAACATCCTAGTAATGTCTCGAAGAGTCATGACTTTAATAGCATCTATTGCAGAATTCAGTTAGGTCTGAGTGATTATCTTGGAATAAGTTTGGAAACACTTTGTGTAACCTAAAATGACATATCAACACATAAAGTCATAAAGTCAACACAAAATAAAAATTGACCCTGTTTTACATTATTCTAATGACAAAATGTTGTCATAGTCTTTATCAGAAACAGCCGACTTGATCTTCACCTAAAATGTTCTGCTGATGTTTTCAGCGGCCTTGGTTCTGGCGGTATTTTTCCATTCATTTATCACAAAGGGACTTTTTAAAATATTTGTTAAGAAGTTATAAGCCATGAAACAAAGCAACCAGCTATGAGGTGATTCACAACATTACAAACTGTGATTTGAAACAAAAGTGTTGACAGAGGTAACAGCTTTAATGAGGGAAAGAGCTATAATCCCATGAAATATTGAACAACATAATTGACATAAAACAATGGATAAATATAAAACTGTTGATTGAAATATGTTAATTAAATATATAAAACATATTTTACGTTTATTACAAAAGTTGCATATATATATTTAAATCAAGGGTCTTCAACTGGGGGTCTGCCAATTAATGTTTGATCACAAGTAATTAAAAAAAAAACTAAAATTAAAATGGTTACAAAATATCAATTTTAAATATAGGCCCCCTGAAACGAAAGCAAAAGCACCCTCAGTTGATGCTGTAATGATATATTATTGGCGAAATAGATTTAGCGTTCCATTGTGTTTTTCAGTTTGACCTCTGTTCCTATTTACATTATTTTTGCAGCAGTGAGAAATGTAGCCAATCACAGACATGTCTGTTGATCTCTTGAACGGAAAGGCCAATCAGAGGTGTTTAAAGCGGTCATATGACGTTGCTAAAAAGAACATTATGTTGTGTATTTGGTGTAATGCAATGTGTTTATGCGGTATAAGGTTAAAAAAAACATTATTTTCCACATAATGTACATTATTGTTTCTCCTCTATGCCCTGCCTTTCTGAAACGCATCGATTTTTACAAAGCTCATCGGTCTGAAAAGCGAGGTGTGCTCTGATTGGCCAGCTATCCAGTGCGTTGTGATTGGCTGAATACCTCAAGTGTGTGACGGAAATGTTACACCCCTTACCATAATGTGATGCCGTGTCCCGGTGCCATGAGACAACACCAATAAAACCCATTACAAACAAGGCATTTGTTGCATCCAGTGGGGATATAATTACTGATACTAATGACTTATACTGTCTTTTTACGCGTTGCGTTGCGTATCGCGC
>NW_015644863.1:530916-550715 GCF_001515625.1 Sinocyclocheilus rhinocerous
AACTTTTATAAAGAATATCTCTTTGGATTTGAGACTTTAGTCTTTGCAACTTTGGGTATCTTATCTATGCACGAACAGCTTTTAACACTCCAAAGAGAAAGGAACATTTTAAATTGCATCATATGACCCAACGAAACACACAGCGTCACACACGGCGGCCTTGAGTGAGCGGTGGCCGGTGGGCTAGAGTGAGGAACGGCCGGAGGTCTTTAGTGAGCGGCGGCCGGAGGGCTTGAGTGAGGAACGGCCAGAGAGCTTGAGTGAGCGGCGGCCGGCGGGCTAGAGTGAGGAACGGCCGGAGGGCTTGAGTGAGCGGTGGCCGGAGGGCTTGAGTGAGGAACGGCCGGCGGACTTGAGAACGGCGCGGCCAGCGGGCTTGAGAACGGCGCGGCTAGAATCCACTCACCGCTCACAGTGCCAGAGATTTTGTTCAGTGCTGAGTTATGCTCGCTCTCACCAATCCTCTGTCATTCACAAACAACGACACAATGTAAGTAAGAGATTCATTATGCAGTGTAGACATTGATTTTATTGATTTTAATGGAACGTTGTGAGATCCATAACTGAGATGAGTGACAGCTTTTTAGTGATTGTAATGTGAGCGGTCTTTCACACTTTCGAGGCTATACAGATATGATCCATTGAATAAAAGTATTATTTTTATGCTGCTAAGAGGACTGACGGCCAATTACATGCTGCATAGTTTTGGAAGTGACATCTACATATAAATGTGATTCCCTCTGAAGCTGCAGTTGACATAGTGATACAAGCATGGGACAAAAACATGGCATGTCAAAATAGATACGTGCAATGTAAATGCAGACTAATAGAATACTCGAAAAATATTTGCATCAATATATTTTTTAAACTCGATTCCAATTATTTGTAAAAGTAATGCCTTGTAAATAATCTTAAATGTTTCACTGTACATTGTTATTTCTGTTATGGTGGAGCTGTTGCTTGCACATTACGTCTGCACTTTATTAGAAAACCCTCACTAATTTCAGATACTCTGTGATTTGATTCGTAATTGTCCATCTCACAGTAAAATTAAAATGTGATTTTTTAATAAACTTGTAGCTAAAATTCAGGTGAATGCAAATGTCCATATGACTAGTAAATTACAATTTATGACTCAGCAAATCCATTAAAATAATTTGTAAAAAACAACTGTTCATAATAACATCAAAGGCTATATGCTTAATATGTAGCTCTGCTTGACACATTTTGTATTGGGGGTCCCTGCTCTATGTCTCTATCTAAGATGTCCTTGCCCTGAAAAACATTGAAGCGTTGATTTAAATAGTTTGAGAGCATCAGTGAAATGTAATCTATTACTTAGAGTGAGTAAGTGCTAAAGTATTTTTGACATAATTTGCTTGTCTAATATTGTAATATAGTTTTTCACCCCAAATTCTGCAGTTGAAAACGATTACTTAAAAAATAAGTTGAAATAATGCAGGCTGATGGCTTCAACAAAAGCATATACCGTTGATCAACACCTTGTAGGTCTGTCTTTTTGGTTATCTTTAAAAATCAGTTTCCTTATGAAGAAAATAAATGGGATTTTTACTTTCGGAACCCGACTTTTGCACTCTATTGGTTCATTTTAACCAATAGCAAACTTGCATTTTGACTGCCTCCATTCTGATATGTAACGCTCGCTTTTCACGTTATTTTACTAAAAAATTCAATCACATTACTGAGGCATTTCATGTTGACTTTAAATGTAGCCGTCATCATTTGTGAAATGTTGCTTGTTTTGGAAGAAAACTGATCAGATTTCCTCCCCAAAAGATTGGCACTCTGTAAACAGCTGTGAGAAGCGCCGTTGCCCCATAGAAATCAGCTCAAGGTCTGATGATAATCCTTTGCAGTTATAAATGGAATGGTCCCACTTTATATTAAGTGGCCTTAACTACTATGTACTTACATCAAAAAATAAGTACAATGTACTTATTGTGTTCATATTGTATTGCAAAACACTTTTGCTGCTATTGAGGTGGGATACGGGTAAGGTTAGGGACAGGTTTGGTGGTATGGGTAGGTTTAAGGGTGGGTTAAGGTGTAAGGGATGGGTCAACAGTGTAATTATAAATGTAATTACAGAAATGAATTACAGATGTAATTACACGCAGGTATTTTTTAAATATAAGTACAATGTAAAAAACATGTATGTACACAATAAGTGCATTGTACCAAATTATTAATTTAAATGTAAGTACATAGTTGTTAAGGCCACTTAATATAAAGTGGGTCCAATGGAATTAACAAACAAACACATGGACGTTGTCGCTGCGAGATGTTTGCTGTCAAAGTGCCTGCCAGCTTTGGAAATTCAGCTGCTTTTATTATTTTATGATGCGTCGGCTTATCTGCTGCTGGAGCTTCATGGGTTATTTTTTTCTTTCTAAGATCATTAATGCATTTTAACCTACTAATTTTATCCAAAGAAAAATATGATGATCAGCCAACACATTGCAACCACACTGTCTTGTTGACAGTGACAACATGCTCTCATTCAACATTCTCATCACTGAGAATACACATATTGAATTATTATATGGTTAAATGGGGGTTAAATGTCACATTTTTGACATTTGAAGTTACCAGCCAAGACTGTAATCACTAGACTGCATAATGACAAATTTAAGTATAACATATACCCACGAGATACTGCATTTAGCTATTTCCTGTATGCCGTCTTGATGTCCTTCATCAGTGAGTCTCCATCTGCTCCACTTCCCCCACCATCTAGCCATCATGTGTCTATCTCTCTTCACTAATTTGTCTCAAAACATGGCAGCTAATTAATATGTTCTATAGGCCCACATCTGGTGTTCAACTACAAGGGCAGTTTAGAACTAGATCCATATGCCAGCAAACCAATACACTCATTTTCTCATTTGAGACAGTTTTCATTACATATTACATCATTAACATAATTAGAGTAAAACATGTAAATATATTTAAATAAAGTGATTTTGAATCACAAAAAAACCTTTGCATAGAATAAATGTATATGAAATGTACATTAACTGCTAAACTCCTTATATCAATTCATACAGTCTTACAAATTAAATATTAATTTTTGACACTCCAATGAGCTTTCTAATGAAAACATATACAGTATAGTCATACAAACTGTTTATTTGCATGGAAAGTGGAAACCCATAATACTTATCCTCAACTTCCTGTGCAGATCTGCCTTCCATCTGATGTAATCACTTAAGCATAGTCATATGCAGGTATGTGTGAACTCATCCATTTAGCTTCCATTCAGCCACAAGCACTGCCTGTGGCCCTTCTGGGAGTTCATCATGCCTGCTGGTTAACATCAGCTGAGATTTGCATTGCACTGCATAATAAAGTGCCAAATAAAGAAGAGCTTACAGTATGCAAAAGAATAGCAAACATGTAAAATAGTAGCACTGGGGTATTAATGCAAGATCTCATATTATTAATATACATTCGTAAGTACTAATTTTACAGGTCAAGTAATATAGCTTTCACATTCACATGTATTAAGATTCCATGACATTTATCCAGCTAGCTAGTTAGTCATATTGGAAATGCAGCACAATCTTAAAAAAATATATTATTATTATTATTAAAATGAAGAGTTAGCATGGTCAGTACTCAATACCTACTAAATCTTGTAAAACAAAGGGTGGCATATTGTATCTTTAGCTGTTTAAAAACTTAGTGAGTAGATTATGGATGTGTCAACTCAGTAAGTTCAACTGTAGGTGCCTAAGTGCTCCCAGTATTGATGCTTGAGTCTCACTTAAAGGGACAGTTCACCCAAAAATGAAAAATTAGTCATCATTTACTCCCCCTCATGTCATTACATATCTTTATGACTTTATTCTATGAAATGTAGAATTACATATTGTGCGAAACATTTTGGGCTTCACAGCAAGAAGCTCCCCCGCTTGAAACCCTGAGCTAGGAGGCATTTCTGTGTGGAGTTTGCATGTTCTCCCCATGTATGTATGGATGGAGAAATGCTTAGGTATCTTTTTTTATGTTACTTTAAAATAGCTGTGAAAAAAATAAATGAAATACATTTGCTTCAGTTACTTTTGCTTAAATGCTGATCTTCAGCATTTCAGCAATCTTTCAGAGATACTAAATTGTTAATTTAGCACAGCTGCATTCGGTAGTAAAGGAAAACTCCATTCTGCTTCAAATTGCTAAGCAACGAGAACACAGGGATTATAATAATCGTCTAATCCATGCAGTAGCACCACCTTGAAGACCTGAGGGAGTTCAGACAGGCACAAGTGGCTGATTAAAGAATATACGCTCTGAGGCCAAGATGTGGTGTCAACTACTGCCAGATTTTGGGGCTACTGACACTATGTGCTTAGGGGGAACTTTAGTTATCATTTTCAAAGCAATGTTATCTGCTTTTACGAGTTAATGTGTGATGTGTACAATGTGTGAGAGCATGACAGCAAATTTGACATATTTCACTTTTCTGACCAAAATCAATATTTTCCCCCTTTTGTAAAGTCATAGAAATGTTATCATAGATTTGTCCTCTTTTGGTATTGAAGCAAATAGGAACTCAAAAATTGTATTTGTTGTCATTTCTGTTCACCACTATAGAAGTTAATCCAACTATGACTACTGTTGCTTCTGAGAGCCTCAGAAATGTGAAAAGTGTTCACTGAAATCGATTGAAAGTCAAGTCCCTCGATTGGTGTGCTAAACATTCAAGCTATACTACTTAAGTAAAGCACCCTAAATCAACACAGAGTGAAGATTTCATGTCCATTAGGATGCTGCCTTGAGATTTTTAGGCAGTGAGGCAGCTCAGTAATCATTGGGACGGAGCCGTATTCTGGCTTCTGGTCAAAATTGCGGCATATTTCAATGAAAGCACCCCATTTAAAAAACTTTGTGAACATTTCTATCACATTTAAATTGGAGTTCCTCAGTGCCGAATTCTTGAACAATATTATATTAGGTGCTCTATTATGTAGACGTGAAACATGCATGTGGCTAATAAAGCTGATACAAAATGTGACATTGAGGAAGAACTCAATAGGCTGGAAATTACCCAGCTCAGTGGGCAGATGGGCTTTTGACAGAAATATTGAGCCACAGACATCTGAAATGGGTGGGCCAGAATAGGCAAAACTACAGAAAATGCAGAAAATCAAATCAACAGCTGACAGGTTTGCCATCCCCGGGGAAGGACGACATACACAAACACGAGAGCAAACATTATCTGAGCAGGTGGGTGGGAAAACCCTAAAATAGTCCATGATAGAGATATGCTGTCTGCATGACAGAGATATGCACATTGCCCTGACAGGTAAGTAAAAGCTCATTTCTAGTAGTGTAGTGGGCGACCAAAGGTTCCTTCGGGGAATGACGGCAGTAATTATCATCATGGCACGGCACCGTTTTATAGCAGAGATGGATATGTCAAGAAAGATCTCTAAAAAAAATAGAAAAGAAAGAGGGTCTCAATCTTCCAGCGGCGCCAAACGGCAGCTTCACAGCAATCTTCACAAGAGGAAGTGAAAAAGAGGGTATGACAAACACATACTGAAACACAGCTGTGTAGATGGTAAAGACTTGATTTCTCACTGTGAAACTCTAATGTCTAATAGGCTGTGCACATAAGGCTTTTTAGCACAAAATGGATGTTGAGAAAATGTGACAAGAAAGAGGACCGTATAGTATATGCAGAAGCATTTAATTGCAATTAAGTGTGTGATCTCACAGTTCTACAAAGCATCTTTAATTAGCGAACTGACACATACCTAGTCTTTTTCTCAGTTCATGTGTTAACCTTATCTTATATTATAGTGATTCTCAGCAGAATTGCTTCAGCTTTTACTTGGGGAAAATGGCAACAGAATAACAAATCTTTTTTTTTTTTTTTTTTTTTGGAACCTAAGATACTTTTTTTTAGGATTCTCTGTTGAATAAAAAGTTAAAAAGAACAGAATTTATTTAAAACATAAATAGATTAGAATAGAAAACAAATCAAATAAAACGTTTGGAGTTAGTAAATTTGTATTCTTTATTTTTTTTTAAAGAAATTAATACTTTTATTCAGCAAGGATGTGTTAAATTGATAAAAAGACCTATAATAAAGACATATTGTTAGAAAAGATTTCTGTCATAGGCTCCATAAAAATATTAAGCAGCACAACTTAGAAAATTCAGCTTTGCATCACAGGAAAAAATATGGAATGGCAGCAGGTTGGTGTGAGAGCATCTGCACGCACAGTGAGGCAAAGACTTTTGGACAACAGCCCGGTGTCAAGAAGGGCAGCAAAGTCACTTCTATCCAAGAAAAATGTCAACGACAGACTGAAATTCTGCGGGAAGTACAAGGATTGGACAGCAGAAGACTGGTGCAAAGTTAATATTTTTTTGCAAATAAAAGCCTTTACAACTTATGATATGCTTATCATTGTTTTTCAGTATACCATAGAAACGTGGAAAAATAATCTACAAATACTGAAGCAGCAAACTTTGCAAAACACAAAATATGTCACTGCCAAAATTTTTGGACATGACTGTATATTTGTTTTCACATGCTGTCTGAAGTAAATCTGTAACCAGTGTTGTAACCACTGTAATATGGATTTTTAAAAACTCATATAAAAAAAGAAAAGCACAAAAATAATTCTCTCTTATTATGCTTCTAGTCTGTAATGTGCACAGAGTCAATGACAAGGCAGATACTGTGATCATGGAGGATGACTTTGTAAAGCCAATTAATGGCCGAGTATTTGATCAGAGCTTTAACCATCGTTCATCACTCCAATACTGCTCTCCTAACCCTTCCATTAATTAGCTTTTATTAATGGGAGCGGTCAGGGGACTGTTCAGCCCCCAGAGCTAAAGCATTTAGAGTAATCAGCAGCCATGAATGGGAATGATGCTGAGCCCAGATGAATAATTTACCAAGTACATGTAAGGACAAGATCATTCTTGGCCCAGCTCATCCTGCAGAAAAAAGGTTTTCTTATGCTGACACTGATGCTGGGACAAAATAATTATCTGCCATAAAACGTCTTGACAAATGAAGTTAACCAGGCTTCAATGTCTGCTTCTCAGAAGCCAGGCAATGAACATTTGTGTGCTTGTAAGCGGCCTTGACCAAAAGGGTCACTGCTTGGATACAGTGCTTTAAGAACATGTTTATCTTATTAGGATTAACACTGAAAGTCATATAAAGACCATTTTACAATACACTGTAAAAAGCTTCACTGCCATTTACAACTCCTCGCCCCTGGCCTCATGGGATAGTAAAGTGTCCATCAGATGCGCACTTTAGGATTTTTGCCAGAAGTAGTAGGTCATCTGAGTACTTTTCATCTAATGTTTTATGAATACAATAATATATTTCTTTTAAAATATCTTCATTTGTGTTCCGAGTATGAACAAAAGTCTTAGGGGATTGGAACAGCATGAGGGTGAGTAATTAATGACAGAATTTCATTTTTGGGTGAACTATCCCTTTAAGTATGTACTAAAACATATACTATCAGATTTTGCTCTCTGAATGTCATTACAGGACAGAAGAAAATAATATTTGTAAATAGCTGTGCTGCTGTAGAACTTGTGAATTTGCTTGCTAGCTAAAGTTAGCTACTTGTTTCTATGGACAAAATGAAATATTTAAAGGGGATATATGAAAGCATTTTCAAGTATTAATCGCTTTTTTTATTGCCAATGTGTGAACAGCATGTAAGGAAACTAAAAAAACTAGATGAAACCTGTTGACTGATTTTTATAAAAAGGACTAAGGGCAGTTTTGCCGGGAAAATCCAAAATGTAATGAACCTCATCTGTCGACATGATGTCAGTTAATCACATTCACTCACTGTTTTGGCCATCGCTCGCTCGCATAACTATGGAGTGTGTGCACGAGTACGAGAAGTAAGTTGCTGGCTGCAGTTCACTTAACGGCCACCGGTGTCACTATTAACAAGGGTTTCTGAATTCTACATAGAGCCCTCTAACAGCTAAATATCAGCATTTTTAGGAATTAATCTTCATTGTTGACAGTGAAATCACGTTAGCCATCCTCTTAAATAGGACTATGCAGTATGACAATATATATTGTTCCACAGGACTGCTTAATTTTTGATACGTTGGAGTGATAAAGAAGCAATGAAAAAATAAAGCATAGACATCCTTGATGGTATTCACGTAAACACAGTCGGTTGTGTCTTAAGTGAACATAAGAAATTAGAAGAAATATGGATTGATTTATTGGATCCATGTATGCGTCTTAAAGTGACAGCAGCCTAACATACCTGCTGCTGTCTATATCCTTATTTGTAATCAGACAATAAGAAAAAGAGAAAATAACTCACTCTTGACTGAATTACTTAAGTAGCTTTAACAATGATCAATCTACATTTAATTCATAGAGTAGAGACTATCCATTTTTATATTACATTTGATTATTCAGTTTCTGTTATTTCTCACTAAATGCTACTGTTAGACTACTGTACATGAATAGCATAAAGGATCTTTATAATAATCTTTATTTCATTTAAATTCTTCCTAAATTGTATTAGTCCTATTGTTTGTCATTTGCATATTGTGCTTATTTTTACTAATACCATCAAATAAATCAAAAATAGCTATATTGTGATATACATCGTTATATGAAATAGAATTTTTGGTCATACTGCCCACCTCTTGAGGATGAAGATAACATTTTCATTACTAAGTTTTCTGTCTGTGGAAGCTCAGCTTTGTGTGTCTTCTTAAATTAAAAGTTTTACAATATGAAGAATAAATTATTAAGATGAAGTAAATATACTCCATCCTGGCTAATGCTCAATAATATTTTAGTGTCTAATGTTAGGGTTAAAGAATATGTTGTTTATAAGATGTTGAAGCAGGGTAAAACACTTATCTTCCTCTTATGCATGTATCTAACTCCACTGTAATGGCACTCTCTCTTGCACTTCAAATGATTGCTTGTAAATATTGGATGTATTTTTGTATTTTCAAATTACAAATTACTTGTATTACTGTCCCCCCTGTATTTTTAAATAGGCATGAAAGTGCACTATCCAAACTTAAATTGTTGTAATTTATGAACACTTTGGAATACAGACCTAAGGTTGGTCTCTTTTTAAAGAAGAAAATCAGCAGATTATTCCAAAAGTGGAACTTAAAAAAAGTTGGTATAAAATTAAAGTCTTGTGTCTAAATAAGTTATGTTCCAAATTTGAAGTTGATATGAAAAAATTGAGGTTCCTGTGAGATTTTATTTAGGGCGTTATACTACAAACAGCCACCGGGTGCCATCCAAACTCCATAGATTTTTTTAATGCATTTTTCTGTCACAAATGTCTAGATTTCTGTCAATATTACTTCTATCTCAAAATAAATATTTTTTTGTCAAGATTATAAAAAGGTTTGATTCTAAAAGACCGTAATGCATTTTGCAATATGACACCTGACACTAAGGGGGAGGAGACCGCCAAAAGATTTTAAAGTACCATTTCCATAGAAATGCAATGCCCGATTTCAAAATGGTTTTCACAGGATGAATCTTGGGCTTCTAATCTTTCAAATTATATATTTATAATTTATGATTATTACTAAAATATTTGATATAGAAAAAGGACAACAACAAAAGGGACGGCGACAGTTAAGGGGTTAATTAAATACATTTCTCACAGCAGTATTTTGAATTTTGATTTTGAGCAAATGAACAAAATGCATCCTGGCATCTCAGGACAAGTTATAAATAAATGAGACAATAAATGTCTCAAAAAAACAAAAAACAAAAAACAAACAAACAGTCAAACCTTATTGACATGTTGGGAATGGGAGAGAATGGGAACCACAAAGCACTTATTGCAGGAGCAACCTGGTATTAATGTTTTTGCACATTACTGTTTTTGTTCATGCATCACCCTACATGAGGTTCAAACTAATAACCTTTAGCTTTCCAACTCAGATATTTAACCACTATTCACCATTACAGTTCTCAGAAATATAAACATCATGCAAAGTACTCCATCTATTATAGTTATAACCCACTGGGAGAATGGTATTAGTGTCATTTTGTTGGTCATCGGCATGGTCATCATCCTTATCTTTTCCAAGCATTTCCTAATTTAAGAGTCCTTTAGCATGTTGCTATGAATTGAATGAAGGAGAGCACTTGACTTTGCTGTCAACATTAATTAGGCTTGATGTATCTGACACGCTATGTACACCTCAAATTATCATGTTACAGTCTGACATAACTTTTAGCCTTTCAAATTCCGACACAGCTTTGCACCGGCTCAATAAGAGCTGCCAGGTAATGAGTTACCCAGTTAGACACTGACAGCTGCTCCCATCTGACTGACAGCTGAGATGAGACGTGGGAACAGAGAGACGTCCAAGAGGGTGACAAAAAGAGATGAGGTGCTCCGACTGAGAGGACGGTGAAAGGAGAGCTTAAAAAAAGCACAATTATAGGTAAACTTTGTCTAGTGAGGAAAGCAACACGATGGTTTTTGTAGTGTCATTGAGCTGTTGCATTCTTATATTAAATTAGCACAGGTGCGTTATAACTTATTTGAGTGAGCGCTCGAGCCAGTGGCGTAACTACAGACAGTGCAGGCAGTGCAGCCGCACTGGGGCCCGTGCCGCGGGGGGGCCCCGCAGCGCACGCGGGCCCTGCCCACATTGCAAGCGACTATATTAATATAAATGAACTCATTACTAAGTTACGCCACTGGCTCGAGCTGACCCTTTTTAACCTTGCTGGAGTTTAATTAAATTAAATCAGCCATGTAATTGTTCTTTTAAGCTTCCAACAACTTCAGGGGAATGTGTTTGGAAAGTTCACCCAATTCCTGTAGGTCAAAAAGAATCAATTGCGATTACGGCCAAAATATATTGCACAAATGTTTGTGTGTTGCATTTGCACAGTGATCCAGAAATAGGATGGAAAACAACCAGCATGAGGTCACTTAGGGGATCATGTTGTCGACAGAAGTATTTGAGATTCTGGTGAAAAACACACACACATTGCCCGAGAATCCACAAATCTTTGGGAAACACTCGGAAAAGGAAATACCATGTAATACCGGTTTTCTCATATCAATATTAGAAATGTTTTGACAAAAATGTTTAGAATTTTGTTTTCATTTATAATGAAATTAAAGGTTTTTCCTGTGTCCTTGATATCAGTTTTCATCCTGTTACTCTCTTTTTAAAACTTTAACAAAAAAACAAAAAAAACAATTCCTGGAGAGAGTACATCATTTTAGTGGGACAACAAAAGCACCAACAGCAGTCAGAATTAGCAATGGATAAGCAGAAATGTGTGATGTTTTGACTGTTGGTTTGTCTCATGTGTAAAACATTATATCCTGTTACAGAATCATTATGACAGTACGTTTAAAAATATATTAGAACTACAAGGCATTTTTGTAAAACGTACCTATATTGCAGTTTGCTAGTGGCAGTAAAATGTCAACAACTTGTATTGCTTTCCACATAAATAAATTATAATTACAAGGCAGGTTATTTGTGAAAAAAATTGATGATTTCTTGTTCAATACTATGACCTCAAAATGCTTTTACCATAGTGCATGATTCATAAACTAATACAGGAAGGACCCTTTAGTGTTTTATGTTTGTTATGATGGAAATTTAGAAGAATTTCTATTGTGTTTTGTGGTTACCCTTGTGCTGAAGAGTGGAGCTTGTGCTCATGATGCATGTTGTTTTACTCAATGAGAATCTATACTAATGGCAGTGCTAAGACCAGTCTCTTCTTACTTGCTCATCTCATGTTACATAGAGTAATAAATGTAATTGTCTTTCCAAACCACCATCATAGTACAACAAACAATGTGATAAAACGAGTAAGATTCACATTCATCTGTTTTGGATCAAATTCAACATGCTTTTAGTGTTTTTAGTGTTAATTTTATCAGCTATTTTCATTTTAGTCTTAGTCCCGGGCTAAAATGTCCTTGTTAGTTTTTATCATATTTAGTCAACCTTATCCTATTTAGTTTTAGTCTAGTTTTAGTCGACTAAAAGTCTCAACATTTTAGTCTAGTTTTAGTCCAAGAAAATCTAAAGTATTTTAGTTTTAGTCAATGAAAACTTGACATTTTAGCAATAAGATTATAACTGTACAGCAGTATTAATTTTGGCAGCCATTTTTAATTTAGTCTTAGTCTTACTCAAATGTACATTTTAGTTATCATATTTAGACAAACTTGTCCTGTTGCTTTCATTTAGATTTTTAGATCGCTAAACTCCAGCTTGTTTGTTTTTCAGATCATCTGCGGCGGCGCTTCCGCAATGAGGACTGAGCGCGTGCGCATGGTTGCCAGATTGCTTAAAATAAGAAAAACACACCCGGGCAGAAAATGTATTTATTTAACAGCGAAGTTCTGATTCGGGGATTAGAACTCTTGGTATCTGGCAACCGCACTCATGAAAGCTCGCGAAGTAGAGGCGCATAGAGCAGTCTGCAATAACATTTTGACGCAAATAAAAAGAGTTTTTTTGGTAAAGTTTTTCTCTTTTTGAATACATTTTAGTCTCGTCTTATTTCGTCAACGAAATTGCATGTTGATATAGTCTTAGTTATCGTTTATTTACCTTATTGTCATCTCGTCTTCCTCTGGTCTTAGTCATGGGGAAAAAAGCTCCTCAACAAACATTTTTCGTCATAGTCTTCGTTAACGAAATGAACACTATTTTAGTGCCACTCACCTGACATTTCTTTTACAAACTGAAAAGGTTATCAGACCCTCTGTTATACTGCAATAAGAGTCACAGTGAAAGAGAGTTCACCAAAACTCAAAATAAGTTAAATCCTCAAAGTTTAATTTAGAAAATAACACAGCGCACTTGTTCGACAATCTAGTTAAATGTGTGCAGACCACATACTGCTATGGTATAAATGATCCGAACACTGTCTTTCTCTTAACAAGGCCTGTGTCTAATGGTTTTCATCAGTGCCAGACAGTTCTTGAAATAACCCTCTCATGCTGAAAGAAAGACTCACAGCTTTTTTTCTCCTCTGTGTATCTCAGAGATCATTTTCACAGATAATGAGATTTGTTAACTTGGGAGATCAATAGAAAAGGTAGACTGTTTCCGCTTCTGCAGAGATTTGACCTAAACAGTGAAACCTTTAAATAGACAATTTGTCATTAGGCACATAACAAATGTATATATAACAGTAGTGTCTGATGGTATTCTGATGGTATTGGAAGGGGTGAGTTTTCTGGGCTCTTCTTCTTTTTTTTTTTTTTTGTCTATTGTAAATTCATGTTCCCATCACATTTGATGTTTTCACAATTTTGGGGTTAATGAAACAGTGTTTACCTTGAACTATCAACAAGCAACACATACTATAATGTATTGTATGTGTAGGGGGAAAAAACTATTTTAACAATACAAATGAAAACCTAATTTTTATAAATGTATATGGAAAACTGCACTGGAACAATATTTCTAATATGCTATACATTATTTTGGGTTAAAATGACTATTCATCATTTAATTTAGAAACTTTATATCAAGCTGACTGTTTTTCTCATGCAGTATAAACGTGTCTGAAATTGCATAACTGCTTTTATACTTTAGAAAGGGTTGCCTTGCAAGTGGATCCTGGTTTTAGGGGGTCCTTGGCATAAAAAAAAAAAGAAAAACCATGCTTTATACATTACTCATTCTCATATTTTTGGGATTTATTTTGTTTTTGCAATGTCAATTATTGTCTCGTCTGAAATGTTGGCAATGCCTTCCTTGTCTAAAGAGAATACAATCTGAAAGCCAATACGAATATGCTATTATTTTTATCTCAAAAGCTACACACCACTAAAAAGTGAATAGAAAATAAATTAAAATATACAGAAAACATTTGGTGGCACTTTATGACACAATGCAAAAGTATGGCGGTTGAGTGGAAACTGCTGGGCTGATAAGGCTGATAAAGCACTGGGTGTAAATGTACCCGATTAATACTTACATCTGTTTTAAATAAATTTGTATTACTCATTTTATAGCATCTAGACAGATATAATTATTTCATTGCAATATCATAAACATGAATTATCAAGACAACTGCTGTAGGAGAAACAGTACAACTTTAGTGCACTGCACACACTGCATGTGGATCTGCATTTCAAAGCCTCGCTTTATGTCATTAAAGTTTTAATAGTGCTAACATTTATAGTACAATGACTTAACACTGACATATTTACTGAAACGATTAAATATTTAGAAGGACCTTACCTTTGTAATGTTTTGGACACTGGTGGTGGCACTCTTACTGTAGGATCTTCTCAGGGTTCCTCTGGATCAGCTCCACTGCAAAAACTGCAATGTCAAATAAATCTCTTTCAAATAAGGTTTATATAATATTAGTCATGTTTAAGCATACACAGACACAAACCAGTCTGGTTACATACTGTATGCAAGAATTAAATCCCAGATAAAAGTAACTGTGGTCCAATAAATCTTTGCTTGCCTTGCATATAAGTTTAATATCCAGCACGAATGCATGAAAGGCCATTCAGGCTTGTACGGCGGCATTTGCCTGCTTGTCTTTCATCATTTGGTTAAATTACCCAGAGAAACTGCCTGTTTGACTATCAAGCCAACAGAACATAAAAAATCACAAATCACATCTCATCAATAAGCTGCTTTGTGACTTATCATCAAATCAGCTGAATTTTGGAAAATTGAGGAAATTAGACATTGTGAAGAAAAATATTCTGTATTGGTACTTCATGCACATTATTGATTGTAACAATTATCATTAGTAAACGTTTTTAAAGGGGTCATATGATGCGGTTTCAATTTTTCTTTTTTTTTCTTTGGAGTGTTACAAGCTCTTGGTGCATAAAGAAGAGCTGTAAAGTTGCAAAGACTAAAGTCTCAAATCCAAAGAGATATTCTTCTTAATTGCTTTTGTACAGTAGAATGTTACACAAATGAGATGTTTTTAGTAAAATCTCAATATAGCAGTTATTCCAATCTGTTTTATGTAGTTTTTAAGTAATTCTACAGCAAAAGCTCAACATTAGTCAGTAGAATTATATAATGATTAACAACAATAAAGTCTTTAATATATATTTTTGTACCTAAGAAAGTGATAGTTGTATATATAAAGGTTATTTAAATTGTATTTAATGAGCACAGAGGCAAAAGTAATCAATAGCCAACTAGTATTAAATTGAAAAACTCAAATTCAATCCAACAAATTAAAACCAAGAGTAAAATAAACTTTCTGTTTATTGGAAGTGTGATCATACGAGAGCTGCTAACAGATGGCATGAGTCATCAGGCCAGAACACTTCAGCGGAGCCACTTGAGGAGCAGCGGTTCACTAACACGCGGGAGTAACACCTCAGGAGGAGTGCTGCAGATGGACTGAAGGCTGAACCCAGCGCTATAGATGCCTGTCTCAAACCAAAAAAAGTTTGTCCCCCCCCCCCAAAGTTGTATTTAATCAGGTAATTTCTCAAATATTTTTTTATTTTTTGCTCACAGATGGTGCTCGTCTCTGATTAAACAGTTAGAGCTTTTTAAACTGTCAGATAACTTTATGCATTTGAAATTAAAACTGCATCTATATACTGTATCTGACTATGGATATGTGCGTACATATTGTCATGCTGTTGTGCGATCTATAGGAGTTATTTATTCATTGTTTTGGAGGCAACATGAAGCCACTTTCTCCTGTGGTGTAGTCAACGTCAAGGTCATTTTAAAGTTTAGCCCTCACTACCACTTTCTCTGAAAGGTTTTACACAACAACAAGCCATTAACTTGATCTGACTTTAGACATTCCGTATCCGTTTGTTTAGAATATGTAGGCAATATTAAGTATATGCATGTCTGTACTATATTTTTGAGTATTTTTTGTGATTTGCAACTCTTGTGTTGAGCTGAAAATTCATTAACTAATTTACTTATTTTCTTTACTTTATTGTCCTTAAAAGGCAATTCTTTATGTAGACAGCAGTATACATACAGTACACATACAGCAACACAACACAACACACATGAAACCCACCTTTATAATGAATAATTTAAAAACATGATTGCAGCAGGTATAAAATAATTCTTATATCTATTTGATTTACACAAAGGGAGTTTAAATCTCCGGCCAGAAGGATGCAGTTGAAATTCAGTATCCAATGGGTGGGCGACATCGGAAAGGACTAACTGGCCATTCCTAGTCACCTTATGATCATAAATTTGTGTGATAGTCCTTAAGACGGTCCCCACTATCTTGCTGCACATTTTAACTATACTATTCAACTTACTCTTATTCTTTACATTCAGATTGCCATACCAACAAATAAAAGAAAAACTTAAAACAGATACAATAAAACAAGTGTAAAACATCTTCATAAATGAAACATCCATATGAAAATTTATTCAGACACCTTCAACATTTTACACATTATCACAGTTAATTCGCTATAATTTATAAAATGGTAATAAAATATGACAAGAACTCAAGAGTTAAACTATGTCAGTGCAAATTCATCTTGATAATGTCAGATAACACTTAAGCAAAACATGGTCAGGTCAAAGTGTCTGAATAATTTTTGGTCCCAAATTATCATAAATTTTACTGGTAGTTACTGAAATTTTTGGGTATAATATGTCAGAGTTTACTTTATTTTGCTATCCTCACTTACATAAATGAACTATAGTGTCCTGCACCCAATAGTAAAAAAAATATAAAAAATGATATCTGGTGTCTGAATAATTTTTGGTTTGACTGTAAGTTTCCTAATTTGGTGTTCCCAGTCAAAAATGACCGGCCTTTTAAAAATTGTTTGTAAATCTCTCGTTAAGCTATATTATCACCAAATCTTGTATCCTTTTGTCAGCTTGTTTTCTTTTAAATAGCACAGGTTTAGTATTTCTTTTTGAAACTGACTGGTCATAGGCCTCATTGAGACTTCGTCATGGCCATGAAGGCCACCCTTGAACTTTTTGTTTGTCTTTTTGTCTCATTAGGTCTGCCAAAATCAGCCCTTCAGTAAGTCTCTCAATTGGCACTCCAGATGCCCGATTCTCAGCTGGTCCTCCAGACAAGGGGTTCCCAACCACATTCCTGGAGACTCCAAAACCTGAAATGGGTGTGTCAGACAAAGGAGATATGCAAAATGTGCAGTGTTGGGGGGGCTCCAGGAACACTGTTGGGAACCACTGCTCCAGACGCCCAACTCTCAGCCGGCCCTGCAGGTACCCATCTATCAGCCAGCCCTCCAGACATTGGCAAGCCAGCCGACACTCCAGACGTTCTCAGCCTGTCACCCATCCAAGTGATTTCAAGCCAGCTAATCCTCCTGATGATCTCTAACCAACTGATCTTGCCTGGGGTTAGATTTGTCTGCTTGGATGTGATGGTCTTCGGCTCCACCATGGGGATCTCCTGCTATGCCAGCTTCTCCTGTGCCTCCATGGTGTTCTCCAGCTCTGCGGTGGTGGTCTGGAGCTTTGCTGTGGTGGTTTCGAGTTCCACATGATTCACTGTGGTGGTTCTCAGCTCTGTCTGCTCAGCTGAAGGGGTCTTCAATGCTGTTCAGCCCTTGTGGTCTTCAGCTTCATCAGCTCTGATATGGTAATCTTCAGATCAACTGTAGGGATATCCTGTCCTGACTGTTTTGCTGTGGTCTTCTGCTCCTCCACGAGGGTCTTCACCTCCATCAGGTCTGCTGTAGTGGTCTTCAAATACACTGTGGAGTTCTCCTGTACTGACTGCTCCACCCATGGGGGTCTTCGGTCCCGTCAGCCCCACCCTGGTTTCTTGCTCTGCCGATTCCACCCTGGCCACCCGCTCTGCCCTGGCCTTCTACTCTGCCTACACCGCCATGGCTCCCTGTGCTGCCGGCACTGCCCTGGTTTCCTGATTTGCCGGTACTGCCTGGAGCTTTCCTGTCCTAACTCTATCTCCCTGTTTACCTGCCACAGTTCCAAGACTTATTTGGAAAGTATTTGGTACAACACAGACTCTCCCTGGATCAGGACATCACTCCAAACTGGATGAAAGAGCCAGGAGGAAACTGGTCAGAGAGGCGACCAAGAGGCCTACAGCAACTCTGAAGCAGTTGCAGAAATTTATGACAAAGAGTTGTGGTCATCGTGTGCATGTGACAACAATAACACAAATTCTCCATGAATGTGCCTTGTAGGGCTGCACGATTAATCAAATGTGATTGTAATGCGCATCTTGTCAGTAAAACCAGTTCTGTAATCAGTAGTAAATCTCCATCATGTGCTTTCAGATGGAGCAGCATTTACTGCACAGAAAAAACAGACGACTTTTTGAAATAAATCCTTCTGTGAGATGATGTGGCTTCTTACACAGAATAAGGCACGCAACATATTTCATAGTATTCTAAGCAGTGATAAAGGCTATGTCGATTAGCATGGCATTATTATATACTTAATTATAATAAACATTATAATAAGACCAACTCAGATAAACCATATATTGTCGTAGTCATTTATTAGTCACGTTGAATCAATGAAAGCAGTTAAATCTTCTGTTTATTCAGCAACCAATAAGGGATTTCCTGATTTCTTCTACGGGGCGTATTTGGAGTTTCCACGCAAGAGTGCCCTCTGGCCTTCGGATGGAGATTTACAACTGATCACAGAACCGTGCTTCACAGAAAGATACGCATGACAATCGCAGCTTCTGCCTAATCGCGATTTGTCGCCTTTGTGATTTAATTTCGATTAACTGTGCAGCCCTAGTGGCTTGGTATGGAAAAACCCAAGGCCACATGCAGTCACGACTGAATCAAAATGCACCTTGAAGATTCTGAGGCAGATGAGACTAAAATGTAATTATTTGGCCTCAACACCAAACGATATGTCTGGCAGAAATCCAATACTACCATCAAGTACTTGAGGAAAATCTGCTGCCCTCTGCCAGAAAGTTGTCAATGGGAAGGTGGTTTATATTCCATCATGACAATGACCCAAAGCACACAGCAAAACTGAGCACACAATGGTTGAAGGAGAAAAAGGTGAATGTCCTTGCAGAGCCCAGACTTAAACCCCGCTGAAAATCTGTGGAATTGTTGAAGACTGCAGTCACCATCAAATTTAACTGAACTTGAGCATTTATGCAAAGAAGAGTGGGCAAATATTGCAAAGTCTACAGTAGATGTGCAAAGTTATTAGAGACAGAGACAGATCCCAACAAACTAAAGGCTGTAATTAATGCAAAGGTGGTTCAACAAAATACTGACACAAGGGGTTGATCCTTTTTCCAACTCAGTGATTCTGTTTTATAATTTTTGTATTTTTTTTTTCTGATATGTTGCCGTTATATCTTTCACTTGGATGAGTAAATTCAGCTGGATAAAACAAAAACGGTGTCCGTTTTCATTTAAAGGGGTCATATGAAGTTGCTAAAAAGAACAGTATTTTGTGTATTTGGTGTAATGAAATGTGTGTATGCGGTTTAAGGTTCAAAAAACATTATTTTCCACATACTGTACATCATTGTTTCTCCTCTATGCCCAGCCTTTCTGAAACGCGTCGATTTTTACAAAGCTCATTGTTCTGAACAGCGAGGTGTGCTCTGATTGGCCAGCTATCCAGTGCGTTGTGATTGGCCGAATATCTCAAGCGTGTGACGCCCCTTACCATACTGTGATGCATTGTCCTGGTGCGATGAGACAAAACCAATAAACCCCATTGCAAATGAGGCATTTGTAGCATCCAGTGGGGACATAATTACTGATTATAATAACTTATACTGTCTTTTTACGCGTTGCGTTGCATCGCGCCGC
>NW_015644863.1:551472-562844 GCF_001515625.1 Sinocyclocheilus rhinocerous
TGGACGAGTCTTAACTTTTATAAAGAATATCTCTTTGAGTTTGAGACTTTAGGATGTACTTACACTAGGCGTTTTGAACCGTGCCCGAGCGCGTTTGACCCCCAAAGCCCGGTTCGTTTGACTAGTGTGAGCGCTCCGTTCTTTAGCCGTCCCTGGCCCTGTTGGAAGAGGTGGGACAGGGCACGGTTCGGTTGGGCTCGGGCACGGTACGCATGCAGTGTTAATAATTCTCTGATACATACAAATGAAAAAAAAAGTGTGAGTGCAGGTCAGCGGGGGGATTAAGGAGGGGGGGAAAAATCGTGCTCGGGCTCAGTTCAAAGCAACCGTGCCTAGTGTGAGTACACCCTTAGTCTTTGCAACTTTAGGGATCTTATCTATTATATGTTGTTATACCAGGTGTGTGTCACGTTACGCTGCCGGAAGGAACACGGAGCCGTGGATAATCGAAAGAGTCTTCATTAAGCCAACACGGGGGTAAATCCAACATAGGGAACATGAGGTAAACACACGTACATCACTGGTAGACCTGACAAACACTAACTGCACAGACTAGGACTTATAAACACAGGGCAATCATGGGAACACAGGTGACAACAATGGAACATAATCAAACTAAACGAGGACAGGAACATGACCAAATAAGGAGACACAGGAAGGACTATGGGGGCAAAACAGGTACAAAAGTCTGACAGTGTGAGCAAAGTCAGTAGATTTTAGTCCAATGCGATTATATTAACATTTTTGGGAAAAAGAAACATGAAGGTTAATGAATAGGAGGGTTATGAATATATATTAATAATTTTATTATTTGTGAATATTTATATTACGTATGAACATTATTATTATTATTTAAATTATTCTTCTGATCAAGGGGTGCCCAAACTCGGTCCTGGAGGGCCAGTGTCCTGCAGAGTTTAGCTCCAACTTGCCTCAACACACCTGCCTTCAAGTTTCTAGTATGCCTAGTAAGAGTTTGATTAGCTGGTTCAGGTGTGTTTAATTGGGGTTGGAGCTAAACTCTTCAGGACACCGGCCCTCCAGGACCGAGTTTGGGCACCCCTGTTCTGATCAGTCAAAAAAAAAAAAACAGTATCATGACCGTGAATCTGTATATTTATATCTGTAGTATAACTTTATTTTTTCATATCAATGCAATTGCGGCCATTTTGTTCCCCACATGACGTAAAAACCTACGCCGGTTCCTTTCTAGCCTGTTCAGACAACAAAAAAATTGAGCAAGCAAAAACTAAAGATTTTTTCTGCCAGTCTGAACAAAGCTTTTGCGATTTTGATAATCTGCCATGGTTCATTTGTCTTTTTATATGTACATTTTGTAAACAGGTTTGAATGAAGTTTTTGACAATCCAGTTATGATTATCAGAACAAGTCTGTGACTAGATGTGTCGCATTAAGTAGAGTTGGTAAAGCCATGCATGACAAATAAATGGAAGTCTGGTTCCTGGCTTGACACAAGATGTTTATTACCATTAAGTATTTCCATTAGGCAAGTTATTACTTTGTTCCCATTATGGTAATGTTGTCATAATACAATAATATTATGATACAACTAATGCATCGTCAATACAAGCCACACAATCTCCAGGAATTAAGACCCTAATGATTGCAGCACAAAGAAGGAACAAAATGAACCAGCAGTTGCTAGGAGATTGGCTGGAATAATTCTGTAGCAGTGTGGCTTCAGAATAAGATCTAAAGTTTTAGATTTTCCACTAATCCAAATTAGTTTTCCCCTCGTGCTATTATTTTCCTTTTGTATGCGTCAGTAGCTCCTTGCTGTATCATACTGGAGTCTGTCTACCATTACGGACAGATGTATTTTCTTTTGACAAGTTCCGACAACTTAATGGTCCTTCCATAACGTGTATGGTTTCTAACCGCCGACAGCAGCATACAAATAACATCAATTACCATGTAGGAATACAGCAGGGTGAAGCCGGGTTAAGTATAGCTGTACTGTACCTGCCTGAGCATTCTTTCTATTCACAATACATGCAGCTAAGATAGCAGTCATCAAGACAAACAGGATTTAGAAATCAAACTTTTGGCAGAGCAAATGTTCTCTTATTGACCACTTAAAATTCACAAAGTAATGCTGAATCCCTGCAACTTGTTCAATACAGACAGATTTTATAGCATAACTGATGTCTTTACACTGTTTGCCAATGGCTTCCAATTCAAGTCTGCAACTTGGGAATTTGACTTGAAACAGTTTGTGCATTATTCTGAAAAGATTATTCTGTAGTCAACAATTCAAATGTGAAAAATAGGGATGCCACAATTCTCAATATAATATTGAAACATTCCATACGACATCCACGGTTCAATACACACTTGTGAATTGCTGTTTTTAAGGTTTGTGCTCAAAACGTTTGTTCATAACTTTGAGGAAACCTTGCCAGAACATTAGCCAAAGTTCTGAGAATATTTTCTGTTAGCTGGGTAATTCTTTTCAGCGTAAACATACATTTTTCTCCAGATAAGCTTATTATAGAATATTCACAAATTCAGGGTCTGCTGTTGCTATAGGTCAAAAGATGTGTCCAAATTTCGGTTACTAATACAAAATAGTAGTTTTAGAAAAAGTAATGTCTGCTTCAACCATTTCTGAGAGTAACAAAGAGGCAGATATGGCTTTAATACAATAGTTCAATAAACTAGAACTTAATAACCCACATTTTAGACAAAATATTTTCAGTTTCTTTGTCTATTTTTTTCTCCACCAACAAACATAGCAGTGACAAAACCGTCTCAAAAGAAAACAGTAGTGTTGTTTAGTCTCTGAATAAATTGTCAGTTTTTGAACAAATCAGTTGAATTAATGATTCAGTGACTCACTTACAGAGACACTGGCTGTGATCAAAATCACACACTGTCTGTATAGGTACTACATTTTATGAAGAACTTCCTTCACAACTATTAAAAATGAATGTTTCACATAATATCTCTGTGTGTGTAGTAGGAATGCAATTGAATGCACACTTCAGAATCTTGGCTGAAGTAACAGGTCACCCAGGTATGTTCTGCACTATATATTGTAGAAAAGTAAACATATTTGGACACTGTGAGTCTCAAGGTTTTCAAGCAAATTGGCTGAACTAATGAGCCATTGACACACTAACAGGCGTAACAATATAACCTGCAGAAGTAGATTGTGGAACAATCCCCACCAATAAGAGACAGACTGAGGTTTGGGATGTTTTTTTTTTGCTGTTAACTGATAAATCCTTTTCATACTTCCGGGTGTGTTCACACTTGCCATGTTCAATTCAATTAAAGCAAACCCTGGTGTGATTGCTCTGATAGTGCAGTTCATTTGAGTAAGTGTGAACGCTGCCATCCAAAAGCTGGTGCGCACCAAACAAGTGGACCGAGACCGCTTTAAAGGTGGGTCTCGGCCCGCTTCCAAACGAACTCTGGTGCGGTTCGAATTAAATATGAACATAACATGGACCAAACACATGTAAACGAACCAAAAACAGGACATAATGTCACGAGATACGACCCTAAAAAGGATAGAATGCTCAAGCATACCTGTTTTTTCTCGTCATATAGTCACAATGTTGCACATCAAAGTTCGGTACAGGCATCAGAGCCACGTCTCCACGCAGCTTCATGTGTGTGTGTGATGGAGGGATTTCTGCTGCTGTTTTGACACCTTTACACATTTTATAAGCTCTTCACGAGTTCTCGGCTGGTCAAAATGCCATCATATGTAGGCAACGCACATACAACGAATGCATTTAGCCCAACACAAAGCATTGTTTTGGATGCTCCTTCGCAAAATCTATGTCATAAAATCAGGTTGTGAATGTATCCCTATGCTTTTAGGTTCGATGTTAAAATGCCAATGTGAACGCTAAGCGGACCAGGACTAAATGTTTTTTTTTTTTTTTGTTCTGTTCTGTTTTGTTTTTTGTTTGACAGACCAAACAAACCAAGCGGACCGAACTACAAGTGTGAACACACCCTTAGTGAACTTTAAGGGTGCTAAAATAATGTGGACTGAGAATGCAAAACAGCCCCAAAGGGGTTCAAAATGGATTTCAATTTCAAAATCTGTCTCACAAGATTTTATATTTACTGCTGTGCTCTTTTCTAGAAAATTCTGTTATTTGTTCACAAAGGACTGGAGGTTGTTGTGATCCATCTGTGATGTTTGGCCTTGCAGAACAGTTTGTTTGGAACCAACAATTATGTTGACAGTGGGCTCAAACAATTGACAACTACTTTTACTCTTTTACTGCCCAATGCAGACGTGACTGTCTCAACCTTGTGTCAGCTGATTTCCCTAAAATGGTCACCAGGCTTATGATAAGCTTGAAAACTGTGATGGTAAAAACAAACAAAACACCAGCAAATTAATTAATCTTGTCATATTAAATATGTCTTTGCAAAGATTAATAAGCAAAAGCAGCAGCAGACAGTGCATTTCTTCGGGAACAGTGTGAGGCCTGAGAGAATGATTTCTGAAGAATCATGTGACACTGAAGATTGGAGTGATGCTGAAAAATTCAGCTGTGCATCATAGTAATAAATTACATTTAAAATATATAAAAATAGAGAAGTTATTTTAAATTGTAATAATATTTCACAATTACTCTTTTCACTGTATTTTCTGATCAAATAAATGCAGCCTTGGTTTTAATAATCATATTTTTTTAATTCTATGAATGTTTTACAATTTCTGGTTACTCACAGTGATCAATGATTCAGAAAATCAATTACTGAATATATTATTAACACATTTTTACTGCTTCCAAACCAGCCTAGAAGAGGATCCCATGGCAACAGAATAATGCTAATGAGGCTTGTCTCTTCATTGAAGCATTGCATTAAAGCAATGAGTAGATGAAACAAGACACATAACTGCTCATGAATTATTCTTATGTTCAGATATGCTGAAGAACACATGATTGCTTATCTTGACTGAATGTGAAATAAAAAAAAAACTCAGCAAGAATGAGAAGTAGAATTGAAGAAACATTTACAAGTAAAATGTGCCATGGCAAAGGGAAGTCTAAATATTGATGGTGTCACCTTAAGAACTGATGCATTTGGGTCACTGTTGTGCTTTAATGCATGAATATTCATAGCATGCATATTGAAACAATGCTGTAACCGCGTCCACATTAAGCATTTACTATGCTCCAGTTTGCATAAGTGACAGAATGGAACCTCTCAAATTTCTCACTACTCACAATCAACAGACAGAATTCAGAGCCTTAATATTAGAGATAGTTCACCCAAAAATGAAAATTCTCTTACCATTTACTAACCTAATGTAATTTCAAACCTTTATTCTGTGGCACACAAAAGAAGATTAAAATTGTTTGTCTTTTTTTGTCCATAAAATAAAGTCATGTGGTCCAATGTTCTTCAAAATCTCTTCTTTTGTTGTTATGCATCAGTGGTTAAGTAGTAATTTCAGGCCAGTACCGGTAATACTGGCGCTGATCTGTGTACTTAATTAGTTCAGTATGTGGTCCACAGTTTTGACTGCAAGCAGAAACCCAAGTGCATTTTACATGCGCTGCAGTTACTAAAACATCAATTTTAAGAAAAACATTTTTAGACTGATTTAAATGTAATAATGATTGTGGTGTCAATATTTGATTCTGAGAAATAGCAGACCAGTAAACTGAAAATCGCTGCTAGTGTAAAACCAAGAAAGAATGGCTCGCATTTCCTTTAAAAAGCACTAATTATGTGAGCTGTGAATAGTGTGATAGTGTGACTTGTTAGAAAGTCCTAAAGCTCTGATCTAAATGTGTTTGATGATATATACCCATAGAAATGTACAGATATTCAGCTGCCTAAGTGTTTAACAGTGGTGTATAAAGTACTTGAAAGCCATACTCAAGAAAAAGTACAGATATCTTACCAGAAAATTACTTTGGTAGAAGTTGAAGTCACCGTTTAGACCTGTGATATACTTGATAACGGCAGACCACTGTCTGATTCATCAAACGTGCTTTCCTGCAGTCTGTGTTTTTCTGACTTCTGACTATTTTGTAGTAAGTAACGAATATGCTTCGGGGAAATGTATCGGAGTAAAAAAGTATACATTTTAATTAGGAAATGTAGTGGAGTAAAAGTAAAATTTGGCTGAAATATAAAAACTCAAGTAAAGTACAGATACTCCCAAAAAATACTTAAGTACTGTAACGAAGTATTATTACTTCGTTCTTCTGACTTCTGACTATTTTGTATTAAGTAACGAATATGCTTCGGGGGGGGAAATGTGAGTAAAAAAGTATACATTTTAATTAGGAAATGTAGTGGAGTAAAAGTAAAATTTGGCTGAAATATAAAAACTCAAGTAAAGTACAGATACTCCCAAAAAATACTTAAGTACTGTAACGAAGTATTATTACTTCGTTACAATACACCACTGGTGTTTAATTATTTAAGTATGAGTGGAAACAAGTGAAAGAGGATTTAGTTTAATGTTTGAATTTAATATATTTTGTCTACTTCTCTTACTTTGAGAAGTATTTTATGGGCACTGTTTAAAGGAAGAAATGAAAATATAACTGACTCTGAAGCCAACCAAGATGTAGATGAGTTTTGCTTCTTGAACAGATCTGGAGAAATTTAGCATTACATCACTTGCTCACCAATGGATCCTCTGCAGTGAATGGGTGCCGTCAGAATAAGAGTCCAAACTGCTGATAAAAACATCACAAAAATCCACAAGTAATCCACACGACTCCATCAATTAACATCTTGTGAAGCAAAAAGCTTTGTGTTTGCAAGAAACAAATCTATCTTAACATTTTAACCTTTTGCAGTGATTAATATTCCTAAAACTAAATATGTGGCAATACTAGAGCTAGCTGGTAAATGAGGTCACTGTTATGGGCCAAAGAGACCAAATGAGATCATGTATCATAACCTGCCATTTCAAATTCTTAATACAGCTGAATGTTCACAAATTCACCTACAAAAATAAGAAGCTGCAGCACTAGCAATGCTAATCACACTACTCCGTATTATCTTGAAAATCAGCACAATAAATAAAGTCATAATCCAAATTAGCTGCTATCTAAGTTGTCTGCACTCACCTGAGCTCACACAATTACAGGGTCATTGCGTGTCAAATCAACCAAATTTCAGAAACTTCCCAGACTCAAAATTTTGATTTTGCTAATATTATTTTTTTTCTGAAGATAAACATGTATAGTGATGAAAGTCAAAATATTATGTCATGGAAGAATATTTACAGAGTAAACTACTATTTTGTAGAGGGGGGTCAAAATTGTCATTTTCACCTGAGATTCAGAGCCAAATTATAGGGGGTTAAAAATGACTTCAGAAAGATGGCAGCATCATAATGTTACTTTTACATAGAGATTGGTAGGTCTATTAGTAAAATCTGTTGACTTTAGCATTCTTTGTTGCATTATGTGCCAATAGTGACCATTCTTTAAGTTATTTCAAAGTTTGCATGCCTGTAACTCAAGAAGTATTAAAGATATCTTAATGGTCTTAACAAACTTTCCTTTTGCCATCTTCATTTTTAAGGCCCTGTATGGTTCAGTTCCAGAGATACTGGGATCTAAATATGGCTCCAGGAGTAAATTGATAAATTGTACACATTTTCAGTGGTCAAAAACCAAATATGGGTCACTTTGCATAAATATGATGCTTCGTTTCTTTTAAAGAGGAATGTCTGAAGAACAAGTAATGTTGAAACTAGAAATGCATCTTGTTTCCTTCTTCCTTTACCCATATTAGAATGGTCACCATTGGCACAAAACGCAACAAAGATTGCTTAAGTCAACAGATTTTATTAATAGACCTACCAATCTCTGTGTAAAGGTAACATTATGATGCCGCCTTCTTTCTGAAATCATTTTTAACCCCCTGTAATTTGGCTCTGAGTCTCAGGTGATAATTGCCATTTTGACCCCCCTCTATAAAATAGTGGATTACTCGTTAAATATTCATCCACGCCTTTTAAAGTGGTCATGAACTGCTTTTTTTATTTTATTTTGTACTGTTCTCTGAGGTCTACTTATAATGTTATCAAGAAACTTCAAAAAACATCATAATTTAGAAGTAATAGGTTATTTTCTGTCCTGTTTTGACCCCCCTCATCAGAACGCTCTGTTTGAATAGGCGTGGCGGATTGTAGACTTGGAAGTAAACGCCCACTGGTATGATTGGCTTGATTGGTATGATTGACAACAGTTGTATATGCTTGATAGCCTACATCCTTCATAGATGGACACTGTTGTGATTTAGGTTAAAAATGCATAAATACTCAGTACATATCAAATGATCTGAAATAACAGACAAAGCAAAAGTGACAATGTAATAAAAACAACTCACACTTGTGTGTTTGCGACATTACTGTCAGATCCAATATAGTCGGCACAGCATCATCTTTTAGTTTGTCTTTCTGAAAATCCTGCATCGAATTGTGCCTTGTTTGTAAACGAATCCGCAGTTAAATGAAGTGAACAAAGGACCAAGTTCTTACTAACGTGGTCTGGATCTTCATTAAAAATAAAAATTCATCTACTCTTTCCTAATGTTAGGATCAGAAGGAAGGCAATGCAAAGACTATTTTCCACATCTGTCTTCTGAGCCATCTTTATCGTTTGGTTTTTGCGTAGACCTGCGTTTGCCTCTCTCGTTATTCACACTACATGCGCAAATCGGTGGGTGGGGCTAAACAGGCAGTGATGTAGAAGCAGGTGTGGATCATCTTCTGCGGAGATGGGGTTTAGCCGCTCTATTACGTCATAAAGTGGCACATTCCACAACCTGTCTTTTGGCAGACTGGCTTCAATATAAGCTGTTTAGACTAACAAGAAAGGTTTGAGTTCTGAACCTTACAGGATGTTTTTATAGTACATTGACCTCTTATACTGTATGTCAAAAGATCAAGGACATTTTGATTTCTCAGTTCATGACCTTTAATATGTGCCACTAAATATTGTAGACATATTTTGCTGTAAAGTTGCTTTGCAACGATTTGTATCGTGAAAAGCGTTATACAAATAAACTTGAATTGAATTTAATTGAATTTAATATTTTGGCTTTCATCACTATACATGTTTATCTTTCTTCAGAAAAAAATATTAGCAAAATCAAAAATTTGAGCCAGGGACCTCTGGTTGAGTTGATACGAAATAACCCTATAGTGATTTTCAGTAGGCACAAATGTTAATTTGTTATTATTAAATTATTAAAATTATTATTATTATTATTATTATAAAAAAATAGAATTATTATTAAAAAAATTGTGGTTACCATGGTTTAACTATAGTAACCGTGTTTTTTGTTTGTTTGTTTGTTTGTTTTATGTGTAGTAAAACCATGGTTAATTTTCGTAAGGGTTAAACGTCATCTACTACACTTGTCGCTCACTGTCAAAATCTGGCACAAGTCACCATTTATATTTATTTTTATATATGTATTTATTTATATTTATTTCACTTTGTTCATTTAAATGGGGAGTCATCTCAATTATCACCAGTAAAATATGGAGTGCCACAAGGATCTGTCCTAGGTCCTCTGCTATTTTCAATATACATGTTGCCCCTTAGTAATATTATTAGAAAATACGGGATTAGTTTCCACTGTTATGCTGATGATACTCAACTATATATCTCAACAAGACCAGATGAAACTTCTAAATGATCTAAGCTAACAGAATGTGTTAAAAATGTAAAAGATTGGATGACCAATAATTTTCTCCTATTAAATTCGGATAAGACAGAGATATTACTTATTGGACCAAAAGACAGTACACAGAATCTCGTGGATTACAATTTGCAACTAGACGGATGCACGGTTACTTCCTCTACAGTCAAAAATCTGGGTGTTATATTAGATAGCAACTTGTCTTTTGAAAATCATATTTCCCATGTTACAAAAACAGCATTCTTCCATCTTAGAAACATGGCCAAGCTACGAAACACGTTACCTGTTTCTGATGCAGAAAAGCTAGTTCATGCATTCATGACCTCTAGACTGGACTAATGTAATGCACTGCTAGGTGGTTGTCCTGCATCCTCAATAAACAAGCTACAGGTAGTCCAAAATGCAGCGGCTAGAGTCCTTACCAGGTCAAGAAAACATGATCATATTACCCCAATTTTACAGTCTCTGCACTGGCTACCTATTAAGTTCCGTATCAGTTACAAAATATTATTACTTGCCTATAAGGCCCTTAATGGGCTAGCTCCTGCGTACCTAACTAGTCTTCTACCACGCTACAATCCATCACGCTCCCTAAGGTCGCAAAACTCTGGACTTTTGGTAGTACCTAGGATAGCAAAGTCCACTAAAGGAGGTAGAGCTTTTTCGCATTTGGCTCCCAAACTCTGGAATAGCCTTCCTGATAACGTTCGGGGTTCAGACACACTCTCTCTGTTTAAATCTAGATTAAAGACACATCTCTTTGGCCAAGCATTCAAATAATGCATATCATAATCTTGTACTGCAGTTATATCTGATCAAATGCACATTATTATTCTTTAGTTTGGGTTAAACAAATAAATTTTGCTTGGTTGGAACAGCAGCTACGCTAATTATGTCCCTATTTGTTTCTCTGTTTTTGCCACAGGATTGACATCCCGTGGTAACTAGGATTTACACAAGCTTCAGTCTGGATCCAGAACACCTGAGAAGAGATGATGCCAACCCCTCAGAGGACCTCAGATGATGCCAACCCTGAAACAACCCACCAGATCCAGTCTGTATCCAGATCAGATGGTCACTGCAGTCACCCGGATCCAGTACGTATTCAGACCAGATGGTGGATCAGCACCTAGAGAGGACCTCTACAGCCCTGAAAGACAGCGGAGACCAGGACAACTAGATGAACACCAGATACAGATGTTATTCCCCTGTAAAGACCTTGTCTCAGACGACCACCGGGACAAGACCACAGGAACCAGATGAGTCTTCTGCACAATGTGACTTTGCTGCAGCCTGAAATTGAACTGCTGGTTTGGTCTGGCCAGAGGAGAACTGGCCCCCCGACTGAGCCTGGTTTCTCCCAAGGTTTTTTCTCCATTCTGTCACCGATGGAGTTTTGGTTCCTTGCCGCTGTCGCCTCTGGCTTGCTTAGTTGGGGACACTTCATTTCCAGCGATATTGTTGACTTGATTGCAAATGATTGCAAAGATACTATTTAAACTGAACTGAGCTGAATGAAGACATCACTGAATTCAATGATGAACTGTCTTTAACTGGAAAATTAGTGTTTACTATTGTCATTTTGCATTATTGACACACTATTTTCCTAATTAATGCTGTTCAGTTGCTTTGACACAATCTGTATTGTTAAAAGCGCTATATAAATAAAGGTGACTTGACTTGACTTGACCATG
>NW_015644863.1:567422-575667 GCF_001515625.1 Sinocyclocheilus rhinocerous
ATCTTTCTTCAGAAAAAAATATTAGCAAAATCAAAAATTTGAGCCAGGGACCTCTGGTTGAGTTGATACGAAATAACCCTATAGTGATTTTCAGTAGGCACAAATGTTAATTTGTTATTATTAAATTATTAAAATTATTATTATTATTATTATTATAAAAAAATAGAATTATTATTAAAAAAATTGTGGTTACCATGGTTTAACTATAGTAACCGTGTTTTTTGTTTGTTTGTTTGTTTGTTTTATGTGTAGTAAAACCATGGTTAATTTTCGTAAGGGTTAAACGTCATCTACTACACTTGTCGCTCACTGTCAAAATCTGGCACAAGTCACCATTTATATTTATTTTTATATATGTATTTATTTATATTTATTTCACTTTGTTCATTTAAATGGGGAGTCATCTCAATTATCACCAGTAAAATATGGAGTGCCACAAGGATCTGTCCTAGGTCCTCTGCTATTTTCAATATACATGTTGCCCCTTAGTAATATTATTAGAAAATACGGGATTAGTTTCCACTGTTATGCCGATGATACTCAACTATATATCGCAACAAGACGAAATTTCAGATGAAACTTCTAAATGATCTAAGCTAACAGAGTGTGTTAAAAATATAAAAGATTGGATGACCAATAATTTTCTCCTATTAAATACGGATAAGACAGAGATATTACTTATTGGACCAAAAGACAGTACACAGAATCTCGTGGATTAAAATTTGCAACTAGACGGATGTACGGTTACTTCCTCTACAGTCAAAAATCTGGGTGTTATATTAGATAGCAACTTGTCTTTTGAAAATCATATTTCCCATGTCACAAAAACAGCATTCTTCCATCTTAGAAACATTGCCAAACTACGAAATATGTTACCTGTTTCTGATGCAGAAAAGCTAGTTCATGCATTCATGACCTCTAGACTGGACTATTGTAATGCACTGCTAGGTGGTTGTCCTGCATCCTCAATAAACAAGCTACAGGTAGTCCAAAATGCAGCGACTAGAGTCCTTACCAGGTCAAGAAAATATGATCATATTACCCCAATTTTACAGTCTCTGCACTGGCTACCTATTAAGTTCCGTATCAGTTACAAAATATTATTACTTGCCTATAAGGCCCTTAATGGGTTAGCTCCTGCGTACCTAACTAGTCTTCTACCACGCTACAATCCATCACGCTCCCTAAGGTCGCAAAACTCTGGACTTTTGGTAGTACCTAGGATAGCAAAGTCCACTAAAGGAGGTAGAGCCTAACTTGTCTTCTACCACGCTACAATCCATCACGCTCCCTAAGGTCGCAAAACTCTGGACTTTTGGTAGTACCTAGGATAGCAAAGTCCACTAAAGGAGGTAGAGCTTTTTCGCATTTGGCCCCCTTGCGCTGGAATAGCCTTCCTGATAACGTTCGGGGTTCAGACGCTCTCTGTTTAAATCTAGATTAAAGACACATGATTACGTCTTTAATAGATTTTTCCGTACATTTCTGCCATATGTTTATTAACTGACAGTCACCACTGATAAGCTACTACTAAATGTTGTAGAAACCTAATTTGCTGTAAAGTTGCTTTGCAACGATTTGTAGAGTGTGTTAAAAATGTAAAAGATTGGATGACCAATAATACTTATAGGACCAAAGAACAGTACACAGAATCTCTTGGATTACAATTTGCAACTAGATGGATGTACTGTTACTTCCTCTACAGTCTCAAATCTGGGTGTTATATTAGATAGCAACTTGTCTTACAAAACAGCATTCTTCCATCTTAGAAACATTGCCAAGCAACGAAACATGTTTTTTTTTTAACAATTTGTTTATTGAGATGTAACAAATTATTAGCACTTGTGACTGAGCCACCATTTTGACAAGGATACAAGAAGATTCTTGTGAAAACTGAAGATTACCACTGAAGATTTAGATGTTTCTGCAGCTATAGGTTTCATAAGCTATATGGAACAGGCAATTGCAAATCTTGTTACCCATCTCACGGCTTAATATATTGTCAATAATGTTCAGGAATGAGCAAGAACTCTTGTATAGGCTACTTACTTATTCGCTACAAGCTCTGCTGAATAGTTTAAGCTGTTCATTATTCAAACAACTCTGAGGATGAAGCAAAATATATTTCCCATGTTCTGATGCAGTATGCTTTAATGAGTTTCGTTAACCAATTCAATAATTCATCTCACTGCCAATGCCAACAGCTGCATAAAGTTGTAGATAGCGTGAGCATATGGGCCCGTATCTGCTGCTCCCGTTTAATAAGCTCCATAAAGGGAACAAACAGCTTGAATCAAATCCATCCCATGTGATTCCTAACTTATTAAAACACATTACTTCCAACAATCCCTTTCTCCCCGAACTAAATCAGTGAAGAACTTGGAATCTGAGAGCGGGATGTTTTGCTATTTCCATTACAAAAAAATAAATAAATGCTGAGACTCTTTATTCCACTCCCTACAGAGTTGGTTATAATTGTGTTGGTTTGCTTGGACTCTGTTTGATCCGGGGTTCTTTGATGCCGGATGCCACAAAATGCTCACAAGACGCTCTGTCAGAGTTGATTATGGTAGAAAAAGGTGTTAATAAGAAAGAGATTTCTCTCCCTCAGGATTTTTGATTCACGATAGGAGCGGAATTGATAAATAATGTAGGGTTGAAAATTATCAAAGACTTCTGCTTTCCTGTCCCAAACCTATCTTCAGTAGCAAAAGGGCCATTCCTGAAGTCACAAAAGTGCTGATCGTGATCAAGGCCTGCAGGCCAACATATGTATACAGTACATCAGGGGTCTGCTAATTGTCACACCTTTTGCACAGTGGGGAAAGCTGAAATTTGCTGATTGGTCAGTTTGAATGTCTCACATTTGGTTTTTAGTCACATGGTCAAGGAAGGGATAAAAGACATTTTGTAACCCATTCAAGTGTAACCATAACAAAATACTGTTATTAAACCATTTCAATTATAAATTATGTGTTAACTAGTCTTGATTTAACATTAACACTGAAGTGCAATACAATATAGTCACTCAATAGCAATGCTCTCCCACATATTTGGCTATTCTAACTGCACTTATTTCTGTTGTTGGTATAAGTGGCAGTGGGTAGTAATAGACAAGAAATGTACAGTGTTATACCATCATGCTGATGACGTTTCTTTAGTCTTTCTGCAATCCTACAGCCAGAACCACTGTACGGAAACCACCCTTACATTGTCAGCATGCTTTCAAGGATGACGGTAAAAAAATAATTATTTGTTATGCTCTTTGAATATGGCAAGGATTTTCAAGGATTTTTTGTGACTTTTGGGTGATTTACATTGAAACTGCATGCAAAAAAGTCTGTTAGAATCATCCAGACATGTGGATAGAAAGAAAAGTTCTAAAACTAAAAGTGTGCAAAAAAAAAAAAAACATTTGAAAATAATATTTGACAGGTGAGCCTTGTCATGCCTGCCATTTTTCTACACAAACTGATTACTTTTGTGTTGTGAAAGACTTCATTAAATAGACACCGCATGATAAAGTTAAATTTATAGTTTATAAAAATACCCGTGTACATGTAGAGTAGGCCTAACATTTAGCTGCAGAAATGCTTAATTAGTGTTGATGTTGATTAGAGACAAACACACAGCATGTGGGTGAATAATTGAAAAAAAAAGCCTTGTCACAAATCTAGTGTAATGTCACAGCCAAAATGCAGTCACTCCATGGAGTCTGAATTTGCCAAGCCCACGCAATAATTGTAGACAGACCACCAGTTCAGGAAAGAATAGCGTTGCAAGTTAAAAAGCTCCAAAGTATCTCTGTATAAACATGAGCTACGGGAGTGAGCTGATGAAATAGCCGCTCGTATATGCTCTATTTATTGGACTAAAAATCACTCTCACACCCACAGTGTGCTGAATCATATATTTAGTTAGCACTAACAGTGAGTTTCTAACAAGTTCTAATGGCTATCTTGCATACACTTCTGAATCTCCCCACGGACCCCTGAAAAAATTAGCCGACTTTTCTCCAGTAATACGCAGATTAATCCCCAGCCCTTGACCTTCTTAATGAAAAATTGTCATAGAGACTTGAGCACCTGGCACCTATCGCCAGATATTTTTAGAGATAATAGACAAGCCCAAACTGCTTGGAAACTTCAAAATGCTCAATATTTTTTTTTTTTCTGAACACAAAAGACTTCAAACTAATCTACTCTTTTAATCAACATGTCTGTAAAGCACAAAGCCACAAAAGGCATAGAGAATCTCACATTTGTGTGAAATAGCCTAGCTCTTTTTGTCTGTACAATCGACAGAGAATAAGTCTTATATAAAGGAAGATTATCCAAATCGTCGCAGTAAGTACACTCGTTCGATCGCACAGACTGACAACCCGCCTTTACTTTGTTTCTGAATGTGTCATTGGTAGGTTTTTAACAATTTCTCCAATTGTCTGAACAGTTTGGAGCTTAAAATTAAATGGGTTGTGATTGCTCTGCAAAAAGAGATTAAAGTGACTATGTCATTACAGATCAATCTGAGCAAAAATGTTTCAAGCGGGACGCTGGCAATCTGAACGTCAGAGTGCAGGAGACAATTTCTGAGGATGTCTTGAGAAGCATTATTCCAAAGATAATTACAAAAGTGAATGCTTCACATTGAGTTTTAGCAAAATCTTGCTGGATTTCCCTTTCTAGGAATAGTGCCTTTGCATGCCTTACATAACATGAGAGCATGTGAACCAGACATAACTTTGTTGTGGTTATGTAACCTTTGGAAGTTTATTTGAAAATATATTTTTTCAAGCTGGTAACTAAAAAAAAAAAAAAAACAGTACCAAAATAAACCCTTTTTATGAGATTATATATATATATATATATATATGACACAAGAAAAACATGACATAAGAAAACTTGGCTGAAAATTCTGATAGGGAACATGTTTGAATGGGAATGACATATTACTGTAAATCTAATATAGACCTGCTTACATCACCTGTGAAATACAATTGTCCACAAAGTTATTTATTTTTGAGGACTCCCATTTACAATATTATGCCTCTGGCCAAGTTCATATGCAGAAACTGGGATTTCCCTTCATCTGAAAATAGGGGAAACATAAGTGTTTAATATATTCATGCATTTTTTTTAGCTTGATGACTGAAGAAGCCTGAGGTGATTACATTTTTTAAAAAAGCTGCCTGAGGATTTGACAGAGGCAGGCCCGATATTCATGCTAAAGGTAGAGTAAGTTATTAGGTACAAGTTAGCTGTGGGAAGATGATGTACAGTACAATGCCTTGTATTCATTAGCAGAAATTGCGACAACAATATTGCAATAAATACAAGCATGATACACTATATGTCCTTCAGGCATTCAGTCTCCAATGGGCTTGACTTGAGCTCTCTAATTCAAAAGCATGTAGGTCCACAGTATCTCAAAATGTATTCATAGTTGTAGGTTGCATACTGTAATATTGAATATTGTGTGCGTACATATGTTAACATTGCTGAGCTGTATAATCCACAAATTGTATTGTCGACTTTGTTCATTATTGCTACATTTGCTTATTATTCTGTTGCATGATGCTCTGTGTTATAGTGTAACATCAGCAGAACTATTTTGCAGGAAACAAGCAGTGTTGGACCTTACAAACAAAGCAGGAACCCGAATTACAAAAACAGGACTGATAAACGTATCCTGCTGCTGTTTGGCGAAGGCCTAGAAATATCGAGTCCTAGAATGATTTCACAACCTGTTGTGCTGTCTGTCCCCTGAGGTTAGCGTAACCCTATCTTAGGACTCGATGAGAACCGAATGTTATAAAACCATAAGGGGTACACTTCTTTTCACATGTATTTTCCACTAGATATCAAAATTACAACAATGGTTGAATCAAGGATACAGTTGCAGCCCATGCACACAGATTTTATCCAGACGTGACAATATAAATGAAAGCAGAAAAACAGCTGCAATACTCACATACAAACTTGAAACAAAAAAGTGGGAAATGTCTATGACTATTTTTATTAGCTGCAAGCTACAGCACTCTTACAAAAAATATGTTTTTTTTTCATCTGTACTTATAATATAAAAATGTAATTTCAGTCTACTTTTTATGTACTTATTAGAGATATAAACAAATTTATACTTAAGTATACTTTGCTGATACAAGTACAGAGAAAAGTCAAAGTATAAAGCATACTTTTACTTAAAACCAAGGTGGAAACAGATAAACATTTGGCTAATTTTACTGAAAATTCTTCCATGGTGTGAGCAAACTATAAGTATGATGTTAGGTTCACTTAAAGAAAGAAAGAAAGAAAGAAAGAAAGAAAGAAGCCTATACTTTCAGTATAAAAACTATTAAATTAGTAGTTTACTGAGAGTTTACTTCAAAGTCTTCTTTCATACACTAAAAAGTGAGCTAGAAGTATATAACTAATAAACTACAGTATAGTTATAAGAAATAAAAATAGAAAATGTTTGATCTAAACTAGTTGTAGACTACTCAGAAACACTGAAATAATACACTTACAAGTATACTAGAACAGTGGTTTTAGTATACTTACTTATACTTGAAAAATATACTTTAAAGGCACAATATGTAAGATTTTTTTTATTAAAATATCCAAAAACCACTAGAACAGTGTCCTCATCCAGGGGTTTACACGATACCAGTGCCAAATTGATACGTTTAAAATGGTGCCTGAACCGATACTTTGAAAAAGAGCAACAAAATGACAGTGGATGACATTAAAGAACGGCTTTTTTATTTAAAAAAATAAATAAATCTTTTAACTGAATAATATATTAAAGGTTTAAAGTATACGGAAATATATAAATATAAGTAAATACAAAACACAACAGATTTACAATAAAACCTAAGCCACCTAACCCAACTAAAATAATGTAACACTAAATAACAGTTGCACTACTAATAATAGCAAAGTAGTCAGTATTATTGGTAGGGATGCAACAATACAGTTAGCTCACTGTTCAATACCACGGTTTTCAGTTCGGTTCTGGTGGCTTGGCCCATCAGAGGGTTATTTGGGATTTGCTATTTAAAATGTGATTTTTAAAACAAATAATAAAAATTAATTAATTAAAAACTCCTGTAAACTGTAGAAAAACATGGATTATCATACAGTATATCTACTGAAAATTTATTTTGAGAGAAGTATTATTTTTCCTATTTTTACCCAAAATAGGATGGATTGGCTTTTATTGAGTGACAGTTCAATAAAAGTTTTATTGGACGACAGGTTTAGAAAAGCTTCTCCTTGCAAGTCATTAGAAGGGAGTTTAGCTTTAGGTATTTAATTTAAGCATGTTTAATGTAGCTAGCTAACGGTAGGCTAGCTGCTGCCATCAGAGCAAGTGCAATTGCTGTATTCATGCGCTCCTCAGATGGTCTCATTTCCCAAGTTGTGCTTGTGAAATCAACATGGATACTAACGTTACTACAAAGATGTGTTGAATTTGTTTTATCGGAGCTTTACGACTTGCGTTCACATGAATTTTCTCAGTCTGGAAATAATTTTTTCAGATTATTCTGACACCACATGAATGCATTAAAATTTACCTAGTGATCACGTGCAGTGATAATGCTTCTTACATCTGTTTCGGAGCACCAGAGGGCAATTTTTTTCATTGAAGAGGCACTGATATGATGCACCGAAATCTGTGTTCAGATTTGGTCCAGTACATACCCAACCCTAGCTTTAAGATAATAAAATTTGTCAATTACCAAGTAGAAAACAGCCAGGCAACAAGATGAACACTGTACATGTAACAATCATAGACTGTATAAAAACATGGACGTAGTGTCCGTGACGTAACCCGTAGACTTCCGACGAGCGTTTTGAAGCCTAAAGTAGACGGAGCCAGCCGTCGCCATCTTGGCAGCGTGTCACCGCGCGTCTCTCCCGGATAATCGAAAATGGGCAAAGAGGCGGGAGCTGGCTGCTGAAACCACGCCCACCTAGCTCGACGGTGATGACAGCAGCGGCAATCCACCTGTCACTCAAGTGGCCACGCCCTTAATTATGCAGAACTTTAAGGCTTAATATAATTTAAACGGATGAGTTATAAAAAAAATTCACCCCCCTCACAGTTGTCATGAAGGGCAAAATTAGCTATATAAACCAAAATCATTTTTTGAACCAGGCTGTAAACATGTTATTTTCTGCTGTAAAGTTGGGCATTTTAAAATGGGGAGTCTATGGGATTCGACTCCCTTTTGCAGCCAGCC
>NW_015644863.1:577379-594506 GCF_001515625.1 Sinocyclocheilus rhinocerous
AAAGAATATCTCTTTGGTTTTGAGACTTTAGTCTTTGCAACTTCAGGGATCTTATCTACGCACAATCAGCTTGTAACACTCCAAAGAGAAAGGAAAAATTGAAATCGCATCATATGACCCCTTTAATATAATTTAAACGGATGAGTTATAAAGAAATTCACCCGCCTCACAGTTGTCATGAAGGGCAAAATTAGTTATATAGACCAAAATAATTTTTTGAACCAGGCTGTAAACATGTTTTTTTCTGCTGTAAAGTTGGGCATTTTAACATGGGGAGTCTATGGGATTGACTCCCTTTTGCAGCCAGCCTCTAGCGGCCAGTTGATGAATTACAGTTTAAGTCACTTCCTTGTTGGCTTCACGAGAGAGAGCGGGAGGTTGCCGCTAGGTAACAATATATATATATATATATATATTTAGCTAACATATTTTATTTATTCACCTAAAATGTGACATGCGTTCTCTGTTTTAAGATCTAAATTAAGTTCTTTGAGTGTTTTACTTGTTCTTTATTTTTTAAAAGTTTAAAAGCCACGTAAAATCAATACTGAAGTCACTATACTTTTTTTTTTTTACTATTTTCACTTTCACTTTTCACTTTAAAAATGTAATAAAAAAAAAAAGTTTAATTCAGCTTGTTACTTGCTGTTTCTGTGTAATTAATTGTGAAATTTACTAGCAATTTCTGAGCAAAAACTATGTCAAAGTAAATCCAAAATTCTTTCAGTGTAACTGTGCACTGCGTCACAAGATTCTGTGCACTTGAGATTCTTGCTGGGCTTTTTATAAATCATTATATAAAGACTGTGTCAGATCAAAAGATTATCGGGAAAAAAAAAATCAAATTTCAACCTTCAAATTAGAAAACGCCAAAAAAAATCTGTGCTGAAAAGGCAAACAAGTGTCAGTGTGAATCTAACTGGCCACAACAAGAGGCACAATGAGTTTTTATTTGAGCATCGTAAAGCAGTTTATAGATAATCACATTAAGGCTGTCTAATCTTAGCATGAATGAAAAAGACAATAAAAAATAATTGATTGATGTCTCAATCAGCAAACCGGTTTTAACAAAGCATGCCTTATTTAGTGTGGTCTATGATCAGTCGTTAAATTATTTATAATGGAAGTAGTTTCTTAATGCATGCTTGTATCATCTTTGTGAGTCTTCAGGAAATAGATCACAGTATCAGAGATGCAGACATTTACATATTTTTGAGTCCACTTTTAGCATATGTGAACTTAAACAATTCAGTTTCAAAAGATATACAGCCACACAAACTGTTTAACAGAAAAAGGGTTAAAAAAGCTTTTTTTTTTTTTTAACTAATCAAGGGAACTAATTCATTAAATATTCCTCTGTCTTTAACCTTAAACTTACAATACAAATACATAGAAATATCTGTATGTTTGCTAATGGCTTTGTTCCTTTCATTATGCTCATGGTTACTAGTCGGTCATTTTATTGACATTCGGTTCCTTGTCTGTGCGTAAGAGGGTGAATTCAGTTGAACGAATCATTCTTTTTGTTCCGTCTTCGTGCCTTTGTCTTTTTAAAAGTCTTTGCAACAATGTCAAATTGTGACTTTATGGGATTAATACTGATGAAATATTGACAGCCCACATTCTAAGTATCTCTTAAAAGCTCGACCTTGGTTTCTGATTTCATGTCTTTTGTAGATCTAGAAAAAGAGAGGATGGCGACTAAGAGGAGTATTAAAAAAAAGACACTCTCCAGAATTGAAGTTCTTTATTCTTTGACTGGGATTCGGCTTTCATATGAGAAAGGTTTAGCTGGGGCTCAAAGTTTAGCTGGTTAGTATTACCAGTCAACCCTATTTAGGCTAATTTAGGCTTAATTCTGTGGAAGACTATTCAAAAGTTAAATACTAGAAATTAGGCTTTACGACTAAGGCTTTCAGCTGATTAATTAATCCACTATTAGATGGAAAATATTACATCTATAACAGCATTAATCAGATGCATGCATTAGCTTTTTTGAGATACATACAGCCTTTCTTAACTTAAACATAATGCTGATTTGTTCATAAATAATTTAGTAATAGTAATTTGTGTCGTTTTGCGTGAGGCATGAAAATTTGCATGTATTTGCATGAAAATACAGTGCATTTACAAACCCAGATCCTAATAAGAAATCTTTATCGCAAAGAAAGTCTCTCATTTTTAAAGTTCCCATGAAATCAAAATGTTTTGCTTTTAGTATGAATACATTAGCCTTGTTTTTATCTATAAGCTAGTGTGCTCCAAACAATGACAAAATTCGCATTTCGAATATACAAGCATTCAAAACTTACAGTCTCTCACTTCCGCCAATATGGATCAATGATTTTGATGACATCAACCTTCACTTCAGCTTCTCATCAAATTTTCTGTCCAATCAAATGCTCTCTAGAATCTGAAGTGTCCCGCCCCCCCACACTATAAATACATGCTGAAGCAGCAGCTGAAATCGGTCACTTGTTCACAGAATTAGTGTTTTCTGTATGGTGAATGGCACATAGTGCACTATATAGGGGATATGGATATTAAAATGTGAGAATGATAAACTTTCTTGAGGAAGCACGACTAGCCTGATCGTTCAGATAGGTGATTAGATTTATCGTCCTGTTAACAGCAGGTAAGCTAATTGTATTCACAGGTGAACGTACAGTATGTTACATGCCACTAATGGTGAACAAGCCAGTGTAATGCAAATATGTCTGAAAGGTCTGACATAACAATGAAGATGCCACATAAATGGTATTGTATGAAGCGTTGTTTGTTTACATTGCACCTCGCATAATGAAAACAATGTTTGGGATACCACAATCAAAACTTCGTGATGTAGACAGTTTGATGTTGGACATTCATTCAAATTATGGTGAAAATAAAAAAACAATTGTGTGTTAAAATAACATTTGTGTGTTCAGAAAGTAAAGAAATGCTTATATTACTTCACTGGCCTTACTCCAAAAGCTATAACAAAACATCCTCTTTTTTCTTTACAATGGTTACATTAATTGTGTTTGTTATATATTTTTTAATTAAATTGGAAATCAGTTTACTAAATAATGTAAACTTGACTGACTGCTTCACTTCCACTTTAAAGGATAGTTCATTCAAAAAAGTATAATTCTGTCATAATTTAGGCCTACTCAACCTGTTGTTTTAAGCCTGTATGAGATTTTTCTTCTGTGGAACACAAAAACAGAGATTTTATTCAGTGTCTAAGCTGCTCTTTGAAAGTGAATGGGGACCAACTTTAAAGCTCCAAAGTATATATATATAAAAAAAGCATCATTAAGGTATTACAAATGTCCATATAAATCATGAAATATATATTTGAATTCTTCTGAAAGCATTTAACAGCATTGTGCGATGCACAGATTGAAGTTTAAGTTGGTTTTCAATTACATCCTTGAAAATTTAGTTTAACAGCCATGGTCACCATTCACTTACATTGCACAGAAAAAAAACTAAATTTAGATGAGTAAGTGATGACAAAATGTTCATTTGGGATAAATTATTTAACATGAGAGGCAGTGAAAAATTTCAAACCCAGGACAAAATGATTTAAAAGTATTTTTGCTTTGTTGTCCAGTGCAAATATTTAAACATTCTTAAATCAAGGTACATTTACTTGATATGCAAAATGACAAAATGTCACAAAATGAAGTGAGTTTTTGAAAGTTTTGAAAAAAAGAAAAGAAAAGAAAGAATATCTTAAAAATAAACATAATTCAAAGGGAAAAGATAATTTATCTTACCCTGCTGACAGATATTTTGTTACATTTTTCAGAAAACGACTTAATATCTTACGTCATTTTGCATCACAAGTAATTGTGTCTTGAGAATGCTTTTTTGATATTTGTACTGGAAAGCAAGACAAAAATATCACTATAATTTTTTTTTTATTATTATTTATAAAAAGTGTTGTGTAACCTTTAAAGGGGTGGTTCACTGCGATTTCACTTTTTTAACGTTAGTTAGTGTCTAATGTTGCTGTTTGAGCATAAACAATATCTGCAAAGTTACAAAGCTGAAAGTTCAATGCAAACAGAGATATCGTCTTTTAAAATTCTGGCAGTTTAATGCCTATACAAAAACGGCTGGTAGGGACTACAACAAGTTACTTCGTGTGTGACATCACAAACCCAGATAAACCCCGCCCTCGGGAAAAGGCAGCAAATGGGGTGAGGCCATGCTGAGCTGCTTTAGAGAAGAGGAAGCAAAAACAAGAGGTGCAAGAAAAAATCTATTAATATATGAATTCTGTCTTCTAAGTATTCTAATGGATTCACAAGTTTCAAAATCAATGTTCAAAAGCAGGGGTTCTCAATACTGTTCCTCGAGTCCCCCTGCTCTGCACACGCTCTGCATCTCTCTCTCTAAACACACTGGGCTAGCTAACCAATCAGAGCCCATCGCCTATTTCTGAGGGAGGGGTTTCATAAAAGAAGGAAATGATCAGCTTGTTTCTCAGAGAAGGGACAGAGCGATGTGGAATAAAGGTAAATTATGTGAAAAAGAATGCGTTTTTTAAAAAACGAAGCATTTCTTGTTACCATTTCTTGTTGAAACATGTTAGACTGCACCCCATAAACACAATTAAGCCTAGAAAAAACCCAGTGAACCATCCCTTTAAGATTTAAAAAAACTATTTTTTTAGGGGTCCAAGCACCGAAGGTGCAGCAACCCTATTGTATTTGTATTTTCTTATTATTAGGGGTTCAAGCACGAAGCACTGACACCCTATTGAAATTTTTAGAATGGCCAATAATCTTTGGAATTTTTTGCCTTGCATAAAATTATTCCACCATTTTGAGCTGTTTTATATACCTACTTTTACAAACTTCTCCTAGACCATTTGTCCAACTAATGCCAAATTTTGTATTATCATCTAGAGACCCTGTTGACTGACAAAAAGTTATGAAAAAAATTTGGATTCATCAAATGGTTTGGAAGATATAGTTTAATAAGTGCATGGAGCCATGACTACAAAATGAATTGGCTTATATCTTCTAAACGGTTTGACTAATTAAAACTCTTTTGATAATATTTTGTCATTAGTGTCCTTAGATGATACATGCAAAATTTCGTGAGAATCAGTCAAGTGGTGTAAGAGGAGAACGAAAAATAATTTTTGCCAACTTAAAATGGCAGACGGACTTACAACACGTTGTACTAATGTTGTCTACTACAGGGAACCACAGGATAAGAAATCTATTTTTCTATCAGTTTCCATCACTCTGAATAACATACAAATTTTTAGAGATAAATGTTTACAACTTCACATCCTTAGGTATATTTTTGTCTACCTTTACATGTAAATTTAACAATTGATGTCTGTGGTTCACATAGACAATACTCACAGAAGGTATCACATAAATGACAGTGTTTTTTGAGGGTTTCAGCAATTTCTATTAAATGTCATTAAATGTTACCTTAATTTTAATATATCCAAATCATATTAAAAGCATTTGTCAAGCTGCATGACATGACTATTTATTGCTGTCCAGTTAAAATGAAAATTGTCTCGTTTTATTGCAGTAGCCTACATATTGCTGCCTTCAAGTATACTCATGCCAACCAGTAAACACGCCAACCTTCATGAATTTCTGATGCCCTGGGTGTCAGCCATTTATATCAATGGAAATAAGAGATGAAGGCCGTAATACTATTGTTGTCCACCAGAGGGAGGCACAAAACAAATTATTTTAGGCTGTATTTACACTGCATGTTTCAAGTGAAGTGATGTTTCAATTCCGATTTTTTTCCTCCCATGTGGCACAGATTGGATATGGCCCACGAATGTGCAAGCAGGAAAAATTAGCATGGATTCCAATATTCTCAGATCACTTTCAGGCCTCAGTCATAAGTGGAAATAAATCTGATAAATATAAATCAGATACGTGCATTTGCGCCTGCCGTGTAAGTAGACAGATCGGATATTCCCCTGTTAGTGCAAGTTGAATGTCATTATTATTATTATTTTTTTTTTTTACATCTCGCAGTACAGATATATCTATTACAAATTAAACAACTCTAGATGAATAGCAGGGTATTAATTTTGTTCGTTTGTGTTAAAGGGGTCATGAACTGAGAAATCAAATTTCCCTGGCTATATAACATGTCAATGTACTATAAAAAAATCCTGTAAGTTTCAAAACAAAACTTTCTCGTTAGTTTAAAAACAACTTTTATTGAGACCAAGCTCAGAAAACGACTCATTTTGGAATGTGCCATTTTATGACGTAATAGTGTGTCTAAGCACCGCCTCCACAGGAGAAGATCAACGCCTGCTTCTACAGCACTGCCATGTAGCCCCGCCCACTGATACACGCTTAGAAGTAGGAGAGGAAATACTAGAGACACAAACACAGGATTACTCCATCAACAGAACCATACAGATGACATTACAAGATTACAAGACACTGTGTATGGTAAAGCCCTGCGCACACTGTGCGATTTATAATACTCCTTTACGATTGTTGCTTGTGCAAGAAATATACAGTGGTGTGAAAAAGTGTTGGCCCCCTTCCTGTTTTTTAAATTTTTTGCATATTTGTCACACTTAAAAGATTCAGATCATCAAACAAATTTTAATATTACACAAAGATAATGCAAGTAAATACAAAATGCAGTTTTTAAATGATTATTTATTTTATTAAGGGAAAAAAGCTGTCCAAACCTGCCTGGCACTACGTGAAAAAGTAATTGCCCCCTAAATCTAATAACTGATTGTGCCACGCTTTGCAGCAACAACTGCAATCAAGTGTTTGCGATAACTGGCAATGAGTCTTTCACATCGCTGTGGAGGAATTTTGGCCCACTCTTCTTTGCAGAATTATTACAGAAATATATATATGGTAGTTTTCTCCTACATAATGTTGAAGAGCTGCAAAATGATGTAAGACTATGAAGGCATTTCAACATGAACACTTTCTGTAATAACAATGATTATGTTCACGAAAGTAGCGAAACCGTGTCTTTGAGAGTCATTTTTACATTCATGCAGCCTGAACGGCATTTAAAATGATGAGCTATAATGTATAAAGAACTTACATTTCTGTGAAATGTTACAGGCTCTCTAGACTTGTTGACCTATATGATGCTATATACTAAGAATAAATGTACTATTATTTTCTTAATGTCGTTCCGAACATTTATGACTTCAGAAGACTTGAAATATAAGTACATGGACTACTTTTATATCTGCATTTTTCCTTTGAGGGAGAGAAGACATGAAATGACTGTTCAATCTAATTTCTTGTTCCATAAAAGAAAGTAAGTCATACGGGTTTGGAACAACATGAGGGTGAGTAAGTAATGACAGTATCCTCACAGCTGTAGATGACTTAATGCTGAAGTTGTATGAGATTTTACCATAAGTTTATCCTGCTATTTGATGCACAGGCATCGGCCTAACGCAGAGCTGAAATGGAGCAGTTTCTTTGCTCCAATAGCACGGCAGACCCTTTCAACCTCTCTGCTGTTTATTTGATTAGAAGGCTGCCATGGTCATGAGAGACACGCTGGATGTTAGCATCTGCAAATTACCACACAAAACAGCAGCCTCACGAGCAAGAACACCATTTCACCCACAGCTTTGCTACTCATTACCACAGCACATTCTTTCAACAGCAGATCTGGTGTGCCAACACAAGGTCAGCAGAAAAAAAATGATTATCATTACTGATAATTGAAAGGAAAACTGGCTGATATATGCGGCATTTGAGAAATATTCAAATTTATTGTAGCTTGATTTGACCTCCCTTAGTAAAGTTCACAAAAATTGTTCATTATGACTAAAGCCTTATGTTAGCTTTAACAACTATGACTAAAATTTCACACAAAGCTATTGGCTTCAGGAGACATGGAATATAGAGCATGAATCATATAAACTACACTTTTATGGTGCATTTACATCATTTTTGGAGCTCGACAGCTTTTAGTAACAATATACTTTTATTTGAAACAGTTCTGTCAACAATCGCATTTCACTTTTTGTGTTCAGCATAAAATCATACATAATGAACTGTCATTAAAATGACAGAAGCTTCATTTTAAATGAACTATTTATTTAAGAGTTTTGAAGTATAATTAAAATTAAAGCTAAATTAAATAAGCACCAATTTTAATAGAATATTAGTAGGCTATATTTTGTAATATTCACAGCCATTACAAACATCTAAATTGTTACATACTCAGTCTACACAACTCCTAGATGTAAATTTCTCTTGAATGTGTTTTTTTTTTTTTTTTTTTTTTTTTTTTTTTTTTTTTTTTTTTTTTTTTTTTTTTTTTTTTTTTTTTTTTTTTTTTTTTTTTTTTTTTTTTTTTTTTTTTTTTTTTTTTTTTTTTTTTTTTTTTTTTTTTTACAGTATTCACCAGAAGAGAGCATGGTTACTCCCTAAAAAAAATTGTATTTCTAATAAAATAAGAGGTACTAATAAAATAAGAGGTAAAGTCCATCCACAAGCTCCCAAATTGCTACTCCTTTTATAAACTTTTTATTCAAAGACATATTTCTTTATCTTTCAGGCAGTGACATGCTATTGATCTTCTTGTTAATTTATGTGTTGCAATGTAAACGTTTTATTAAAAAAAAATTCTTAAGACTTTGTATAGTTTTGATGTGTTTCTTGTTGAGATTTCCCTTATTGTAAAATCTCTTAAACTCATTGATAACAATAAAAAGTTTCTTAAAAAAATATGATAACTTTTTTTATATACTGATTGAGGTGCCATTGTTATTTGTTTTGTTTTGTTTTTCTTTCCTGTTCTTTTAATTTCATGTTATTGTATTTTTTTTTTCATTGCAATAAAAAAATATTTATCGCCATTTATGGTATGGGACTGGCAATCCATCCTGGCTGTTTCCCTTCAAATAGATGAACGGCTGGCACTGGCAGTGGTGGAACCAGGGTATTTTGACAGAAGTGGTGTGGCAAAGGCAGTTTGTTTGTTTTTTACTATAAAATACTGTTTTAACGCTTACAACACAACTGTTGCACTTAACTGTTGAGATGTTATTTGAATAGATCACATAAAACTGGATGAATTTGACAATTTTGTCTTATTCCTCACCAGGCACAAGGAATATTACCAGAAAAGAAACTCAAAATACAGCTAAAGTTTAACTTGCCCAGCTCAACTTGCAATGCTTCATACACATTTTCTTCATTATTGCTTCCTTAGGGATACAGAGACATAGTTTTATTCAAACTTCACCTAATTATATATACTGTCTAATCAATGAACTCTTCAATAATTCTGGATAAGACTGTCAGGTCTGTCAGTAGTTTTTGAAATTGAAAATTAAACATTCTGTTTGTTGTCAAAATAAATGAAATACAACAGTTCTACCATACCTTAAAGAACTCAGCACAAAGGAAAATATGTTCTTTTTTTAAAAAACCCTGTGTAAAAAAAAAAAAAAAAAGAATCTGACTTGGGTGGAACAAGTCCTACCTTAAAGCTACTGCAAGTTTTTCATCATGAAATATCAGAATCATTCTGTTGGTTCACTTACTTCTGATAAGGTGACTGGCTTCTGTTTCTTTGACGTTCCCCTCCAAACGTCTCTTCTGGAAGGATGTAAGTTGTTTGCTGAGCAGTACAAAATTCCACGGAAAGTGCTTATTGCTTTACGGCAACAGCAAATGCACGAGTACAGCTTTGGTAGAGCTCTCCTCCGTAATTATGACAGCGCTATATTTACGACAGTGAATTCCACTCACTAACTGTAGGGGGCTCCAAAGTAGCAAAAATACACAAAACTACATGCAGTTGCTTTAAGTTTACTCGAAAGTGTGTTGAGCAGTGTCGCATATTACAGTACATTTCAAAGGTATCCACAAATCCCAGACTATAATAAATAATTAATACATTTTATAAATGTATTATATACAAATAAATCCATTTCCAGTTGTACTCTACCCTCTAACACAAAATGACTTATTTTATGACTTATTTGTTGTGCATTAACTAAAATCATCAACTACATATTAAAAAAATCACATGTATTTGTTCCTTTCTGTGAAAATGTTTTCCCAAGTATACTCAAACTGGCTGTACAAGTCATTTCCACTTAAATTATACTAAACTGACTTACAATCTTGTTGACTAATGAATAAATTGGTTAAATTAATTTGATGAGTTAATGTAAAAACATATGTTGACTTAATCATGTCATTTTTATTGAATTTATATCAGTGCATACATTGAGGGAAATGTTCAGAAATGTGGGATGTTATGGATAGATCCGGTTGCTTTGACTTTTGGTGGGTAGCCGTTAAAAAATTGTATATCCGGAATAATGTATTCCACAGTCAGCCAATGACTATAGAGTATATTAATACAATCAGTATAAATATACACATATAAATATACACACTTAAGTGTAAAGGTCATGTTACCCTGTTTCCTAATCGATAGATAAATTTACCTTTTTTTCTTCTCCATTGCAATACACTCTGATTCCTGAAATAGGTCTAATTACTATCAGGCCATTAAACTACCTTACTGCCTGTTGTACTGTGTGGTCACCCAATCAATCACTGCTCTACATGGTAATTGTAGTTTAATTGCAAGACAACTGCCCAGAGAGTGTGTTTCTTTATAGCTACCCTGTAAACTCATTTGTAATGACATTATGCATGACAATTACCTGCGGATCTTTCACATAAACACATATCAGCACAGCTGCTCAAAACACCCGTTGGTTTTCAACGCATGTAAACGCGAGTAGACTGACAATTACCATGCACCACTAAAAATGCACACTTCGCTCAAATTCAGATTAGCTGCTGGATCTGCCTCTTCATTATTCACAAATTTCACTATTGTAGATGCTTCTACAACAAAAGCACATGCCTGTTTTTCCTCCTTAGTCCGCTGGCAGTTGCTCGAGACCCTCTCCTTCACCTGTTTGCAGGAGACGAGACCATCAATCAGAAAATCAGAGAGCTGGAGAGGAATCTCACAACACTCACCTGTTCTCTTGAAGGTGAACTGGCAGCATATAGCCAATTGGCTTTCCCTCTTTTCCCTACCATTCTGTATTCTAGTCTTTGATACTTTCGAATGGAGTCTGCATGGAACTTGTTTAAAAATCTGACAACCCAGCGATCTTGGAACACTGCTGTTGGAAAATCCATCTTAAGATGGTAGCTTGGCAGCTCGACCGTCACCTACATAACTTACATTAATGCAATGTCAAATATCCGTAGTAGCCCAATTCCATGGAAAAACCAAACTTGGCAACACTGCTACTTGAAACCATTGTAATGGTTTTAATCGTTGATGGTTTGCATTGTTTCTAATGGCATTTGTATTGGAAACCATTAGAATCTCTGTGATGGTTTCTATTTCTTTCTTTTTTTTTTTTTAGCAGGGGTGTTTGACAATAGGACTTTTTAAAAAGTTGAACATTAAAGATGTCTGCCTAATGCGTGTTTACAGTGAAAAAGTACCGCAGTTGAATGCAAAAATGCATTCTGTATGAACAGCCACCACGTGTTTTAACTCTGCTGAAGCATATATAATCTGGATCAAGTTCACACACAGAAGGACCCCCATTTTGTGTTGCATTGTGAGACTCTTTTTCTCTAGTATTCATATACACTTGATAAGATTGTTCACAAACGACAGAAAATAACTCATTTTCCAGTTAATGTCCCTCAACGATATTCCAGCAGAATGAGGGTATGAGATATACCCCCGTTCTGGAAAAACTGATCACGTTCTATGCTTCTGCCGCCCAGAGCATCCTTCTCAACATCCCATTTACTTTAGACTGAATGCTCTGCTTTAGAACAGACTGCCTCCATTGAGAGGAAAACAACCTCGGAGCTTTCTCCCCATCTGGGATGTGAGAAAGCATTTACACTCCCGCCATCCCATTAATCAATGTTTGGAAATGATTTTGGAGCCAGCCTTGTTTGGCCACCTGACTGTTCCCCAGTCAGCTATGTGCCTTTCCTTCTGCACAGTGGTTGATGATCGGCCGCAGCTCTCTGGCTGATATCCCTTTGGTTTGCAAGGCTACAGCAGCTGTCAATAGTGCGCTTTCAGATAGGCAGTGATTTGATAATACACCAGAACTAAAATGGGCTATAGCTGGATTTCAGGTTTTAGAGTTCCTCCTTCCGTCGCCATTGTTTTCGGCCTGACATGTGAACATTTTCACAGATGTGTAGAGGAAAAGGGTGACCTCAGCTGTTTGGATGAAAACAATAGGCTGTCCTGCCTGCTTGTCAACACATGTATTTGCATTCCTCCCCACACCCTGTTTGTGCAGATATGATAAGTCATTAGCGTGGTCCATTACGCTATTACAGATCGAGCCAGAATGGAAGGCGTTATTATTGTAATATTATGCGCTTTGTACTGTAATGTTTTCTCATCGGTGAATGAGACATGAGCTAATCTGACAGTGTTGTATTCAACCCTCCACCAACGCCACCTCTCATCATGTCGCTGGTTAGCCTCTGGTCTGCCTGTAGAATCTGACTTGGGTGGAACAAGTCCTACCTTAAAGCTACTGCAAGTTTTTCATCATGAAATATCAGAATCATTCTGTTGGTTCACTTACTTCTGATAAGGTGACTGGCTTCTGTTTCTTTGACGTTCCCCTCCAAACGTCTCTTCTGGAAGGATGTAAGTTGTTTGCTGAGCAGTACAAAATTCCACGGAAAGTGCTTATTGCTTTACGGCAACAGCAAATGCACGAGTACAGCTTTGGTAGAGCTCTCCTCCGTAATTATGACAGCGCTATATTTACGACAGTGAATTCCACTCACTAACTGTAGGGGGCTCCAAAGTAGCAAAAATACACAAAACTACATGCAGTTGCTTTAAGTTTACTCGAAAGTGTGTTGAGCAGTGTCGCATATTACAGTACATTTCAAAGGTATCCACAAATCCCAGACTATAATAAATAATTAATACATTTTATAAATGTATTATATACAAATAAATCCATTTCCAGTTGTACTCTACCCTCTAACACAAAATGACTTATTTTATGACTTATTTGTTGTGCATTAACTAAAATCATCAACTACATATTAAAAAAATCACATGTATTTGTTCCTTTCTGTGAAAATGTTTTCCCAAGTATACTCAAACTGGCTGTACAAGTCATTTCCACTTAAATTATACTAAACTGACTTACAATCTTGTTGACTAATGAATAAATTGGTTAAATTAATTTGATGAGTTAATGTAAAAACATATGTTGACTTAATCATGTCATTTTTATTGAATTTATATCAGTGCATACATTGAGGGAAATGTTCAGAAATGTGGGATGTTATGGATAGATCCGGTTGCTTTGACTTTTGGTGGGTAGCCGTTAAAAAATTGTATATCCGGAATAATGTATTCCACAGTCAGCCAATGACTATAGAGTATATTAATACAATCAGTATAAATATACACATATAAATATACACACTTAAGTGTAAAGGTCATGTTACCCTGTTTCCTAATCGATAGATAAATTTACCTTTTTTTCTTCTCCATTGCAATACACTCTGATTCCTGAAATAGGTCTAATTACTATCAGGCCATTAAACTACCTTACTGCCTGTTGTACTGTGTGGTCACCCAATCAATCACTGCTCTACATGGTAATTGTAGTTTAATTGCAAGACAACTGCCCAGAGAGTGTGTTTCTTTATAGCTACCCTGTAAACTCATTTGTAATGACATTATGCATGACAATTACCTGCGGATCTTTCACATAAACACATATCAGCACAGCTGCTCAAAACACCCGTTGGTTTTCAACGCATGTAAACGCGAGTAGACTGACAATTACCATGCACCACTAAAAATGCACACTTCGCTCAAATTCAGATTAGCTGCTGGATCTGCCTCTTCATTATTCACAAATTTCACTATTGTAGATGCTTCTACAACAAAAGCACATGCCTGTTTTTCCTCCTTAGTCCGCTGGCAGTTGCTCGAGACCCTCTCCTTCACCTGTTTGCAGGAGACGAGACCATCAATCAGAAAATCAGAGAGCTGGAGAGGAATCTCACAACACTCACCTGTTCTCTTGAAGGTGAACTGGCAGCATATAGCCAATTGGCTTTCCCTCTTTTCCCTACCATTCTGTATTCTAGTCTTTGATACTTTCGAATGGAGTCTGCATGGAACTTGTTTAAAAATCTGACAACCCAGCGATCTTGGAACACTGCTGTTGGAAAATCCATCTTAAGATGGTAGCTTGGCAGCTCGACCGTCACCTACATAACTTACATTAATGCAATGTCAAATATCCGTAGTAGCCCAATTCCATGGAAAAACCAAACTTGGCAACACTGCTACTTGAAACCATTGTAATGGTTTTAATCGTTGATGGTTTGCATTGTTTCTAATGGCATTTGTATTGGAAACCATTAGAATCTCTGTGATGGTTTCTATTTCTTTCTTTTTTTTTTTTTAGCAGGGGTGTTTGACAATAGGACTTTTTAAAAAGTTGAACATTAAAGATGTCTGCCTAATGCGTGTTTACAGTGAAAAAGTACCGCAGTTGAATGCAAAAATGCATTCTGTATGAACAGCCACCACGTGTTTTAACTCTGCTGAAGCATATATAATCTGGATCAAGTTCACACACAGAAGGACCCCCATTTTGTGTTGCATTGTGAGACTCTTTTTCTCTAGTATTCATATACACTTGATAAGATTGTTCACAAACGACAGAAAATAACTCATTTTCCAGTTAATGTCCCTCAACGATATTCCAGCAGAATGAGGGTATGAGATATACCCCCGTTCTGGAAAAACTGATCACGTTCTATGCTTCTGCCGCCCAGAGCATCCTTCTCAACATCCCATTTACTTTAGACTGAATGCTCTGCTTTAGAACAGACTGCCTCCATTGAGAGGAAAACAACCTCGGAGCTTTCTCCCCATCTGGGATGTGAGAAAGCATTTACACTCCCGCCATCCCATTAATCAATGTTTGGAAATGATTTTGGAGCCAGCCTTGTTTGGCCACCTGACTGTTCCCCAGTCAGCTATGTGCCTTTCCTTCTGCACAGTGGTTGATGATCGGCCGCAGCTCTCTGGCTGATATCCCTTTGGTTTGCAAGGCTACAGCAGCTGTCAATAGTGCGCTTTCAGATAGGCAGTGATTTGATAATACACCAGAACTAAAATGGGCTATAGCTGGATTTCAGGTTTTAGAGTTCCTCCTTCCGTCGCCATTGTTTTCGGCCTGACATGTGAACATTTTCACAGATGTGTAGAGGAAAAGGGTGACCTCAGCTGTTTGGATGAAAACAATAGGCTGTCCTGCCTGCTTGTCAACACATGTATTTGCATTCCTCCCCACACCCTGTTTGTGCAGATATGATAAGTCATTAGCGTGGTCCATTACGCTATTACAGATCGAGCCAGAATGGAAGGCGTTATTATTGTAATATTATGCGCTTTGTACTGTAATGTTTTCTCATCGGTGAATGAGACATGAGCTAATCTGACAGTGTTGTATTCAACCCTCCACCAACGCCACCTCTCATCATGTCGCTGGTTAGCCTCTGGTCTGCCTGTAACTGTTCATGTGTTTTAGAGGAGGCGTGGCTTTGGAGAGTGATTTGCAGAGAGGGTATGGTCTTATGTTTTCAAAGCTAGCTTGCTATTGCTAGTCTATCCAAAATCACATACCCTACCTTTAATTTATCTTTGTTGAAATTACAAATTATGAATTAGACAGCGAATTTGATTGAATTTGTGCTAGAATTATGTTCACAGCTCCATTTCAGGTGTTCGTTCACGCAGTTTATGACCATTATTAAGGGTCACCTGCATAAATCATCCAGATTAATAATTGACATGTTCATTGATTTTAAGATTGGAGTCATATCCAAGCGTATGATAAAGTGTTTCCTATTGTACAGTGGGTATAGAAAAGAATCACCCCCCTTTAAAATAATCACATATTGTTGCTTTGCAGCCTGAAATGAAGATGCACACAGTTTTTTATTTTTTTTATTTTTATTATTTATAATCCATCTGTATTTACTCAGTGCAACTTATAGCATCCGAGTGAAAGATATAACCCCAACATGTCAGAAAAAAAACAAACAGAATCACTGAGTTGGAAAAAGGATCATCCCTTTGTGTGTGTGTGTGTGTGTGTGTGTTTCTTTTGAAGCACATTTTGCTTTAATTACAGCCTTTAGTCTGTTGGGAAATGTCTCTACTATCTTTGGACATCTACACATCTAGACTTTGCAATATTCTTCTTTGCAGAACTGCTCAAGTTCAGTTAAATTTGATGGTGATCGTTTGTGGACTGCAGTTTTCAAGTCATTCCACAGATTTTCAGTGGGGTTTAAGTCTGGGCTCTGACTAGGCCATGCAAGGCCATTCACCTTTTCCTTCTTCAACCACTGTGCTCAGTTTTGCTGTGTGCTTTGGGTCATTGTCATGTTGGAAGTTACACCTTCCCATTGACAACTTTCTGGCAGAGGGCAGCAGATTTTCCTCAAGAATTTGACGGTATTTTGCCCCATCCATTTTTCCTTCTATCCTGACAAGTGCTCCAGTCCCTGCTTCAGAGAAACACCCCCATAACAAGATATTACCAGCTCCATGCTTTACTGTAAGAATGCTGTTATTTGGATGGTGAGCTGTATTGGATTTCCACCAGACATTTAATTTGGTGTTGAGGCCAAATAATTAAATTTTAGTCTCATCTGTCTCAGAATCGTGTGGTGAAGGTGTGTTTTGATTCGGTCATGAGTGCATGTGGCTTTTCTTGAGAAGTGGCTTTTGTCTTGCAACCCTCCCATACAAGCCAAATTTGTGGAGAATTTGTGATATTGTTGTCACATGCACACAATGACCACTCTTTGTCATAAATTCCTGCAACTGCTTCAAAGTTGCAGTAGCCTCTTGTTCGCCTCTCTGACCAGTTTCCTCCTGGCTCTTTCATCCAGTTTGGAGCGACGTCCTGATCCAGGGAGGGTCTGTGTTGTACCAAATACCTTCCACTTCTTAATAATAGACTTCACTGTGCCTCTAGGCATTATTAAAGCCTCTGAATTTTTTTTTGTATCCATCTCCTGACTTGTGCCTGTCCACAACTTTATCCCGGAGATCTTTTGA
>NW_015644863.1:594713-604168 GCF_001515625.1 Sinocyclocheilus rhinocerous
ATGACCACTCTTTGTCATAAATTCCTGCAGCTGCTTCAGAGTTGCTGTAGGTCTCTCGGTCGCCTCTCTGACCAGTTTCCTCCTGGCTCGATCATCCAGTTTGGAGCGACGTCCTGATCCAGGGAGGCTCTGTGTTGTACCAAATACCTTCCACTTAATAATAGACTTCACTGTGCTTCTAGGCATTGATAAAGCCTTTGAAATTTTTTTGTATCCATCTCCTGACTTGTGCCTCTCCACATCTTTATCCCGGAGATCTTTTAACAGCACATTGCCACCCATAGTTTATTGTTTGCTTCAGTTGCACTACCAAGGACTGAAACGCTCCAGGAAAGCTCTTTTCATGCTGAGCTAAACAAAATGAGCACAGCTGATCACAGGTGAAAGTCAAATGGCTTTGTGTGCCATTGAGAAGGTGATTAGCTACACCTGACTGAGTTTACAAGTCAATTTTAGGAGGGGGGGTCCTTTTTCCAAACGATTCTTTTTTTTTCTTCTTCTTCTTACATGTTGGTGGTTATATCTTTCACTTGGATGTTGTACGTTTCACTGAGTAAATACAGCTGGATAAAAGAAAAACTGTGTCTTCATTTCAGGCTGCAAAGCAACAAAATGTGATTATTTTAAAGGGAGTGATTATTTTCTATACCCACAGTATTATGCAAGAAGAAAATTTGTTTTTTAGTTCAGGAAATTATGTTAATTTGACCACACGACTCTCTTGTTGACATGCAGGTTTATTACTGCAATGACCAGCACTACACTAATTGTATTACTTTCCTTTACTTCTGGCCAGTTTCATTACACTCCAAACAAGCTCTAATGTGCCTGCTGAAGGTTCCCATGGATGCTTCAAATGTAAATAATTGGAGGAATCAGGCCATCTAATCAGTCATCTGCTAGGCTGCTTAAAGAGAGCCAGATCACTACTCTCCATATGTTTGCAATGCTGAAGCTCTGCCAGCTCTGTAAGATATGTCGCTGTTAAGACGCACACACATATTTCCCCTTTTTTATCTGAGCATTATTACAGCTAAAGCATTACTACTAGGGATGCACATATCGGTATCGGGCCCGATACTGGTCTCCTGTACTCGTACTCATACTCGTTAAAATGCCCCGATACCAAACGCCGATACCACACAGCATGTGATAAGCGCCATATTCAAACAAAGAAACACCGACCACAGAACAACAGACAGCAGAAATGAGTTAAGGATGTCTACTCCGAAGTATATGTATGCAATGAATATAATGTTAAACATTTAGTATTAATGCCTGTATAGCTGAAGTGAGCGAGCTGATAAACAAAGCACGCTGAGTGGATTGAGCGCGAGGCGGCGCAGATGCGCGAGCTTGTCGAGTGAATATATCTTTCTCACAGACATCACTGGAAAGTTTGTAGTTCGGTCGGATATGTAACCTTGAAACATGTATCACATTTCTGTATGTCTGTGGCACTTTTTCTGGGTTCAACACACAGTCAAAAGAGGCCGCAATCTTCTTGGAGTTCAGTTTCAAGGCATCATAAATTAGATTTTTATTGTTGGCTGTAGGTTTTTTATTTTATTTTTATTTTTTTAAACCTTACCTCCTCTCACAGGCAAATGGACAGTGAACCTCATACAGTTATTACAGAAATTTGATGGCCGAAACATTTAATTGTATTGTACAAAAGGCATTGCTCTGTCTTTTATTTCGGAATCATGAAAATCTGTGCTTAGTTCAGTTGTCAGAATCCTTAAAATCTGTGATTGTGTCTCACTTCATTTTGAGTAAAAACAGAGGCTGAAACCGCCCTCAATAAGTGTTAAAAAACTGTAAAGTTCATTAAATATATTTCCCATTAACATAAATGTGGCTTAAATGTTTTTAAATATTTTGATTTATTTTTAATAATTTGTAATACTGATTTGTAAATTAATATATGTTGCTTAAATATTTTAGATAATACATATTTTATTAAATATTTGTAAGTACATGTTGATACATTTTTAATCCATTTTAACACTGATTTTTAAATGAACAAATGTTGCTTAAACATGTTAAATAATACATTTTAATTGATATTTTAAATGCATTTGATGAATTTATAATACATTTCAGGACTGATTTTCACATTGATAAATGTCGCTTAAATATTTTTATAAATATTTTAAATATATTTAAGTTTGAACAAATTCAATTGTGTGTTTAATTTTAATTTACATTTTAATGATTTTATTTTACTTCAAGTTATAAGTCAAGCAATCTGACCTCTTGCACTTTAGGCAACTAATATTCCTCTGAGTCACAATACTTCGTGCTCAACCTTGCTGTAGACTGAAATCTTTGAATCACCCTGGGCATGAACTTTCAGAAATTTGATTTATTTGTATTACTTTTTGCTTCTTTATTTAACTTCTTCATGTTACACGCTAATACTGCCACCTCAGTTATTTAGATTGCTAAAGTATTTTGCTTGCTTACATCAGCCAGGGATTGAATATCTATACTGATGTCTCGAATCCTCTGCTTAGAGTTGGCATTAATCAACCTCATTATAACAGCAATACCAACTAACAAAGTAAAAGTTAAATATTTCATCGCTGCAAGAAGCACAATAATGCAACATTTTTGCCAGGGATTTAATATTAAAATGTGTGAGCAAAAGGGCAGCAGACTCAAAAATACACTGACATCATTAGAATAATTGAGGATGCTCACAGTATAAACATAATCCAGGAGGACTGTTGCAATGAGAGGTTGCACCAGAGCCCCAGGACACCAGGGAAATTATGTGACTTAAAGTACATGGGTATGTGATAAATGTTCTCATGAAGTAGGGCAAATATTGTTGCCAAGAGAGCTCATTGGGATTGTAAAGCTGTTAGGGAGGCCAGAGAAGATAATGGTGATAACTGTATCATAGCACACATTAAATATGCTTTACATCTTTACATCTCTTCATATTTAGATGATTATCATGACAATAATCCATTACTAACTGATATTTGGCACCAGAATGCTGCCACCTCCCTAGGACCGCTGACACATCTCTCCATGATTGTGGCCTTAGTGTTTGGCAGACACATGTTGACCTATGGGACGTGACAATGAGGTCACACTGAAGCAGCAGGAAGAATGATTCTAATGATCATTACAAAAAAGAGAGATGAGCTGCCAAGCGGAGCACTGTATGCCAGGATTTGTCCCATTGCAAAAGACAAGAGTGGTACAAGAGCTTTCACCAAAAATATTTATCTTTCACAAAACCCTGCTGGTTGGCTATAAAGAGCCTGACAGATGTTCTGAAGTGAGCATTTAGTCAGAGAGCGGGAAACAGTCTATATGCTGATTGTGGTTTATTGTCACTCTCTCTCTCTCTCGCTCTCTCTCTCCTTTTTAGACAAGTTCAGTTCATATAGAAAGCATTTTTGTGTTTAAAAATTGTGTGATGAAGTACAGTCTTGTTATGCGTTTAAAAGTTGGAATCTTTGTTCTTTTAATTTGACAGTTTAAAAATGCAGCGTTCAAGCATGAGCAAGAAGCGTTTGTGTAGAAAACAATTAAAGCAACGGATCCTCTGCAATGAATAGGTGCCGTCAGAATGAGAGTCCAAACAGCTGATAAAAACATTACAATATTCTGAATCCACAAGTAATCCACATGACTCCAATCCATCAGTTAATGTTTTAATGCTAAATTTCTAATTTAAATTCATCTACATCTTGGATGGCCTGAGGATGAATACATTTTTGGCAAATTTTCATTTTTGGGAGAACTATCCCTTTAAAGAATAGAGCAATGGAACGAAAAAACCCTCTTATCATTATTGTGTTATATTATTTATTAAGACATTACAAATATGGTAAAAATTTAAAGCGGTAAATTTAAGGCGACAAAGAAACAACACATAATATATTATGCTTCATCAGTATTTAACACGGGGAAATAAAAAAGTGAAGATGAATGAAAAAAAAGAACAACATTTCTTCAGTTCATTATAGTTTGAGAACACTGCTGTCCAGCTTCAAAGGATACTAAAATGAAAATTCTTTCATTTTCTGTCATCATCATTTTGTCACATTGGAACGTAAAATGAACTCCAATGTTTGTTGGTTACCAAGTTTTTTTCAAGCTTAAATGTATCCGATACAAAATTCAATTTAATCATGTGGCTCATACTTGGAACCACATGAGGGTGAGTGAATGTTGAAAGAATTTTTAGATTTGGGTGGACTTTACCTGGTTATTCCATGACCATGACTTTTTCCATTTTTTTTTATTTTTCAGCCGTTCAATTTTCTGGTGTCCTTGGGGTCATTGTCCTGTTCTATAACCAATTTCAGCCAAGCTTTAGATGTTAGACAGATGACCTCAAATTTGTCCCTAGAATACTTATTATACAGAGGAGTTCGTGGTGGACTCAATGACTGGAAGCTGTCCAGATTCTGTGGCTGCAAAACAAGCCTAAATCATCACCCTCCACCAATATGCAAGATATCTCATCATACGGTTTGGTGCTTTTTAATGATACATTTTGTTAGGGTTGTGCTGAAAATAGCATTGTGCATTATGCCCAAACACCTTCACTTTGGTCTCTCCTATGCAAATGACATACTATTTCCATCACTTTGTATCTTTAGATGCAAACCCATGGAAATAATATTTCAGCAAAATTCCAGCAATTGCCAGCAATTTCATACACACAGCTGGACAGAATGGAAAACATGCACTGCATGTCCTATAAAACAGTATTTTGACAGAAGATCATTAAATAAAAATGAGAAAACAGGGCTGAACCAGATCACAATCGTAAATTTCTAGTAAATGCAAAGCAATATTTAGGATTCAGCCTTTAAATTCAGCTCATGTTCTCTCTGTTCATTGTACAGTGTCACAGGATCACAGTATCATCAGACATTAACATTCTCATAATGTTTATTTAATCAAATCAATACCAGAGAGCTGCATCATTTCATATGTACAATGCCATGTTTATCCACACTGTTGCCCACTAAAATGTCTCAGGAATGGTAAACAGAAAGACAGCCCAGTGAGAAATGGATTCTTTATTAGATTTTATGACTATTTTATTATTTTAATGACCACAGCGCCACTCTGTGGTAGCATCCTCACTGTACAACTGTTTTAAGCAGTGGACAAATGTAATAAAACAGGTGGAATTTGAGAAATTCAACCCAAAAGTTAAAAGTCAGATCTAATATTGTTATGGGTCAAACACAGAAGGTAATGTTTTAATATATTTGTCCTTTGTCCTTTGGCTGAGAGTCTTTTGCAGTAAGGTAAAACGTTCTTTGCCAGGTCGAACACTATAGCATATACCAACTATCACACGGATTACATTTATGGAGTTTAATTTGTCTCTTTTTTATTCAATCAAACATACTTTGTTTGAGAGTAAAACTAATTACCGCACCATCAGAGCTTTATTAACAAAATGTATGAGAAATGCTTACAAATGACAGTCCTGTGCTGTGGTATATAATGTTATTTATTTAGTTGAAATGTACTTTTTAAAACGGCAGTCCCTGGCTGCTAGACATGCCGCTACAGCAGCAGCTGCTGGAGATGCCGATATCACCACCTAGACGGGCTTAGCTAGCGTTACGTATTTAGATGGGAGAGCATAAGAAGAGAGAATAATTAAGTTAACTTGTCCCTGAGTTTAAGATGTTAAATTAGTTAGTAAACTACCCAGTAAACTGGGATGGCTGACGCGAAACTGACGTTTCGACACAGTGTCGAGATCCCGAAGTGTAGATGTTTCGAAACACTGCTCCGAAGTGTGATTCAAAACCAGTGTTGCCAACTAATTTTCAGAGAAAGTTGCTAAAGGAAGGTCGATTTGGTGCCGTCAGAATGAGAGTCCAAACAGCTGATAAAAACATTACAATATTCTGAATCCACAAGTAATCCACATGACTCCAATCCATCAGTTAATGTTTTAATGCTAAATTTCTAATTTAAATTCATCTACATCTTGGATGGCCTGAGGATGAATACATTTTTGGCAAATTTTCATTTTTGGGAGAACTATCCCTTTAAAGAATAGAGCAATGGAACGAAAAAACCCTCTTATCATTATTGTGTTATATTATTTATTAAGACATTACAAATATGGTAAAAATTTAAAGCGGTAAATTTAAGGCGACAAAGAAACAACACATAATATATTATGCTTCATCAGTATTTAACACGGGGAAATAAAAAAGTGAAGATGAATGAAAAAAAAGAACAACATTTCTTCAGTTCATTATAGTTTGAGAACACTGCTGTCCAGCTTCAAAGGATACTAAAATGAAAATTCTTTCATTTTCTGTCATCATCATTTTGTCACATTGGAACGTAAAATGAACTCCAATGTTTGTTGGTTACCAAGTTTTTTTCAAGCTTAAATGTATCCGATCCAAAATTCAATTTAATCATGTGGCTCATACTTGGAACCACATGAGGGTGAGTGAATGTTGAAAGAATTTTTAGATTTGGGTGGACTTTACCTGGTTATTCCATGACCATGACTTTTTCCATTTTTTTTTATTTTTCAGCCGTTCAATTTTCTGGTGTCCTTGGGGTCATTGTCCTGTTCTATAACCAATTTCAGCCAAGCTTTAGATGTTAGACAGATGACCTCAAATTTGTCCCTAGAATACTTATTATACAGAGGAGTTCGTGGTGGACTCAATGACTGGAAGCTGTCCAGATTCTGTGGCTGCAAAACAAGCCTAAATCATCACCCTCCACCAATATGCAAGATATCTCATCATACGGTTTGGTGCTTTTTAATGATACATTTTGTTAGGGTTGTGCTGAAAATAGCATTGTGCATTATGCCCAAACACCTTCACTTTGGTCTCTCCTATGCAAATGACATACTATTTCCATCACTTTGTATCTTTAGATGCAAACCCATGGAAATAATATTTCAGCAAAATTCCAGCAATTGCCAGCAATTTCATACACACAGCTGGACAGAATGGAAAACATGCACTGCATGTCCTATAAAACAGTATTTTGACAGAAGATCATTAAATAAAAATGAGAAAACAGGGCTGAACCAGATCACAATCGTAAATTTCTAGTAAATGCAAAGCAATATTTAGGATTCAGCCTTTAAATTCAGCTCATGTTCTCTCTGTTCATTGTACAGTGTCACAGGATCACAGTATCATCAGACATTAACATTCTCATAATGTTTATTTAATCAAATCAATACCAGAGAGCTGCATCATTTCATATGTACAATGCCATGTTTATCCACACTGTTGCCCACTAAAATGTCTCAGGAATGGTAAACAGAAAGACAGCCCAGTGAGAAATGGATTCTTTATTAGATTTTATGACTATTTTATTATTTTAATGACCACAGCGCCACTCTGTGGTAGCATCCTCACTGTACAACTGTTTTAAGCAGTGGACAAATGTAATAAAACAGGTGGAATTTGAGAAATTCAATCCAAAAGTTAAAAGTCAGATCTAATATTGTTATGGGTCAAACACAGAAGGTAATGTTTTAATATATTTGTCCTTTGTCCTTTGGCTGAGAGTCTTTTGCAGTAAGGTAAAACGTTCTTTGCCAGGTCGAACACTATAGCATATACCAACTATCACACGGATTACATTTATGGAGTTTAATTTGTCTCTTTTTTATTCAATCAAACATACTTTGTTTGAGAGTAAAACTAATTACCGCACCATCAGAGCTTTATTAACAAAATGTATGAGAAATGCTTACAAATGACAGTCCTGTGCTGTGGTATATAATGTTATTTATTTAGTTGAAATGTACTTTTTAAAACGGCAGTCCCTGGCTGCTAGACATGCCGCTACAGCAGCAGCTGCTGGAGATGCCGATATCACCACCTAGACGGGCTTAGCTAGCGTTACGTATTTAGATGGGAGAGCATAAGAAGAGAGAATAATTAAGTTAACTTGTCCCTGAGTTTAAGATGTTAAATTAGTTAGTAAACTACCCAGTAAACTGGGATGGCTGACGCGAAACTGACGTTTCGACACAGTGTCGAGATCCCGAAGTGTAGATGTTTCGAAACACTGCTCCGAAGTGTGATTCAAAACCAGTGTTGCCAACTAATTTTCAGAGAAAGTTGCTAAAGGAAGGTCGATTTGTTGCTAAAAGTTGCTAAATGAGGTTGTGATGTCATTGCGCAATGACGTCATTGCGGAATCACGACGCAAAATTGTCACATCATCAAATCTCAGTAAAAAAAAAAAATGTTTTTCTATAAGTTAATTTAGATTTGTTTGTAACATGCATGATATAATATTAAAATATGAATAACTGTATTTTTAAATACATTGAATTATTGTACACTTACACATTTTTGAATGATTACAATTTAAGTTTTTTTAATAGCTAGTAACCTAGTAATTCTACACATTCTTTTTATTATTCAATTATGCTTTAAGCAGTGTATTAGTAGTTAGTTAGTATGCTACACTTTAAGAATAGTCTGTAAAAATAAGGCACAATCTGCTATGTTAATATGAAAGAATGTGTGCCTTTTTCCAAGTCACTTATCAAAAGTTGCTAAAAGTTGCCAAATACATTTTTAAAATTGCTAAATTTGTTGCTATGTGCTTTTGGAAGAAAAAGTTGCTAGGGTAGTCTAAAAAGTTGCTAAATTTAGCAACAAAATTGCTAAGTTGGCAACACTGTTCAAAACACCCATGTCATGTGACAATGGCTAAATGAAGCTTCGGTGCGGTTCACAAGTGTTTCGACCGACAGACGGCTAAATAAAAATCTCACAATGTTACAAATGTGACACTACGACGGCGTTTTAGTGCCACGTTAAAAAATTTTAAAAAATCTAAAATTACGAGATTAAAGTCGTAATATTTTGAGAATAAAGCCGGCATCTGAAATGAGAGGGCGGGACTTGATTTTGTCCGTCAGGAATTGATTGGATAGTTGGAGGCTGGGGCGTTGCTAACAAAATGGAGGCAGATCTGAATGCCAGCTTGCAGTTAGTGGTGGGGGATTTCTCTCCACTGGATTCGCAGCCGACACCCAAGCATGAATAAATGTTTTATTTATTAAGGATGAAGACGATGATCAACGGCACAAAACATGCCTAAACAGCGACATTTTATATCTATTGAGGAAGACTACGACAAGGACGATCATCGGCACAAACATGCCTAACAGCGCGCGCGCGCGCGTGCAAGAGAGAGAGAGAGAGAGAGAGAGAGACTGCCTGAATGACTGAGCGTGTCCTCCATCAGGTTAAGCCATATTCATGAAAAAAATTAGTTTGCCATGTCCTAAGAGTAATGTTGTTGTAATATCGTAATATCTTTTCAATGTTTAGGGGTAACGTACTCCCTCATGACTGGTGTCAGCGCTATAAGACGATGATCAACGGCACAAAACATGCCTAAACAGCGTGTGCGCGCGCGCGAGAGAGAGAGAGAGAGAGAGAGAGAGAGAG
>NW_015644863.1:604178-622957 GCF_001515625.1 Sinocyclocheilus rhinocerous
CAATCGACATTCCTTTGGGGGGCGCTGTAGCTCTCTTATTTAACCCTTTTTTAATACACTACAAATATATGTGAGATTATTAGCAGAAATCATACCATGTGTCATACTCGCTGGGACAGTATGCTTGGAAATAATATTTCATGTCTTCCATTGCATTCGTTATTTGTAGTGCGCCAGCCACCCAATAGCAATAAGCTTTGTGCTTTTGGTAGGCCTACTTTTTATATAAGTTTCAGCTTCCAAAATCAGTTTTATAGCGAAACACAAATTATGTATCTCACGATAATGTGTTTTTCAAGCTCTTTAATGATCAGATCGCTGTATGTGAACCAATTCATTAAACTATACTGTTTTCTTTGTGAAAATTCCAAAATTCCAAATTTGTGAAAATTCCACCACCTACTCCGCAAAAACGTCTGTGGCATCCAAACCTTTATTCCTCACATGTAGCCTATTTAATTAATACAACGTTCTAAAAGTTGAAGTGGGTAACATGTAAGTGACTATTCACAAACTGTTTTATTCATGGTATAATACAGTAAATGATTGGACATAATATTTAACGTCTTCCATTCATTATTTGTAGCACGCCAGCCACCCAGTAATCGCAATAATTGTGTGCTTTGTTGCTTTTAATATAACACAGCTCAGCTTTCTAATTATGTCAGTTTTATCACGAAATACAAATTATAAATGTGTTTTTCATCTTTATTTCAAGTTTACAGCAAGATATAAAAGTGAAGGAACATCAGAAGGCATGAAAAAACAGTATATCTTAATTTATAATGAAAATAATGTCTCATTATTGTAATCGGAAAGATTCACATGCCACTTAAACTGAAGCGAATATGTAACGCCCTGAGAAAAACAGGGAGAAATAATCACAAGTGATGCTGTGATGTTTCCTCAGTGAGAACATTTACTCGTATCTCTTATATTAAACACACTTAACAACTCACATTCACAACACACCGCACTAACAGTAAATAAAATATTAATGTTGTCAAGTATACGCTCACAAAACTCATAACAGTTACAAAATAAACAATATGGAATATAATACAAAATGCATGTGTGCTGTTAAGTTTTACAGCATGGGGGAAATCTATTACACAGCCATGTATTAGGCCCGGCCACCATGTGCTTTGCTCATACACGTATTAACACACTTAGTGAAACTTTACCCTTTCTCGTTCAACGATTACATACACATACTCTTAAGATTCAAACCCAGTTTAGAAATGCATTATAATCATTCCAGTGATCTGATACCTGAGAAAAACAGGGAGAATTAATCACGAGTGATGCTGTGATGTTTCCTCAGTGAGAACATTTACTCGTATGAGGAAACTCTTGCGCTCTCGCCTGAGAAAGTGAGTCTAGACAAGCGGTCAATGCCAGACTAATGGATCGGGTCTCTTTTGTCGATCACCGCCTATTCGAGCTTCCTTGTAATAAACACAACGAAATAAACCAATTAATTAATTTAATATTTCTCCATTTCCACCTCTTTCAAACACAATTAATGTTAAAACGAAATTACTTTGTACATTAAACAAAATATTGAACAAATTGAAATATGGCTTTGTATATTGAACAGAATTATGACCTTATTAACTTTGTCTTAATGTTAATTTCTGCTGGATCGTGTAATTAATACTATGAAATGAATACTACCCGTTACATACTCCCCTTCAAAATAGATGTTGTCCCCAACATCTCAATATTTGACTCGTAGTGCAAAATTTATGCTACATATCATTAATGAAGATTTCAACCTTATAACATTTCAGACCATTATGCAACATATGTCTTACAGTTTTCAAACTGGAACTCTTTTCATACATTATTTTTCACATAGACAAACTCACATTGTCCTTCAATGTCCATATACATTTTTTTACCCTTTTTTTTCTAATGTCCATGTTATCTCACACTTATATAACTTGTATCCTTCTTATAAGTCCTCTCTAGAAATGCATATAAATTGTAATTGTACATGTACTGTATGATGTGGTTGTGCACTCATATTATAACATGTTGGTGAGCCCAGTCTATCATATGTGAAAACCCTTGGTCGCTTACGTGGTCGTTGAGGTCGCTGGAATTCTCCCTCACTGGAGTTACTTGGAGCAGGTGAGTGGATAATGTTTTCTACAGATTGGTCCTCAGTAAAACTGTCCTCCCTTTCTGGAAAGTACTCCACTTGGTCTTGCACTAGGGGTGTATCAATACACACAGAGTTTTCTGTTTCAGGTGGGCAAGAGTCGGATTGCTGCTGGACTAGCACTGGATAATACTCATCATCATCATCATCCTCTTCCTCTGTCTGTTCCGGTTCTTCATTTTTGATTTTGCTGATTTTCTTTGTCCGAGTCTGTACTGTCATTTCTATAGGTAGGTGGTCACAGGGGAGGAGGAGGTTGCGATGTAAAATCATTGATCTCTTTCTCCCTTCCTCAGGTCTGAGTTCATAGACAGGGATGTCTTTACTTACTTGACGAACAACTGTGTGGATAGTATCCTCCCAGTTATTTCTTAGTTTTCCTGGGCCGCCACGAGGTGTCAAGTTTCTGATTAATACATGATCACCCGGCTGTAGTACTGAACTTTTCACCTTACTGTCATAATGACACTTGTTTTTCAATGCTGCTTTCTGAGCATTTTCTCTCGTGATCTCATATGCTTCTTCCATGCCCTGCTTCCACTTTTCCATGTAGGTATGATGATTGCTGTCTCCCTGCTCTGGAGTCAACCTGAACAACATGTCAACTGACAACCGTGGGGAGCGCCCATACATCAGATAAAAAGGTGAAAAACCAGTCACTTCACTGCGAGTGCAGTTATATGCATAGATCAGTTTGTTTAATGAGTCTTTCCAGCTAGTTTTTTGTCTCTCTGTGAGGGTCCTTAACATTTGGAGTAGTGTCCGGTTAAACCACTCAACCTGTCCGTTCCCTTGAGGGTGGTAGGGAGTGGTCCTCGATCCCGCAACTCCACAGTATGCTTTCAGTTGTTTGAACAGTTGGTTTTCAAATTCACCCCCCTGATCATGATGTATTCTGGTTGGGAACCTGAATCTCAGTTCATAGTCATTGAAAATCTTTTCTGCAACAGTTTTGCCTGATTTGGACGTTGTAGCATAAACTTGTGCAAAGCGTGTGGAATGGTCAATAATTACGAGAATATACTCGTAGACACCCCTACATTTATCAAGGTGCAGAAAATCAATTGACACAAGTTCAAACAGTTGAGTGGTAATGATGTTTGTTAGTGGTGCTCTTGTTTCATGGTGGGGTCTTTTGTGTTTAAGGCACACACATCTCATAACATAATCCTGTATCTCCTTTTGCATATACGGCCAGTAAAACCGGTCCCGTATCAGTGATGTAGTCCTGTCTACACCTTGATGGCCCATTTCATCATGGAGTTCTTTTAACACTGTATTTATATGCTGCCCTGGGAGAACCAATTGTTTTCTACTTGGCGTTTTTCTGTACAGAATTCTGCTCTCATCAATTTCCAGCTTGTCCCACTCTTTAAGGTAAGGAGGCATGTCACCTATAAACTGAGTTGTGGACCTGAGGGTTTTTTTCCTATCAATTTGCACTGAATGACTGGTCCCACAGTGGAGTCATTTCTTTGGTCATGTTTGATTTGTTCTGTTGTTAATTGAATGATAGATGTCTCTGGAGATATTGCTGCAGGTGTGGCTGACACACCCATGGACCATGACACACTGAATTTATTCTGATTTTCCACCGCTTGTATGGCTGCCCCGATCACATCATATGCAATCTCCTCTGAACACTCTTTCATGAATGTTTCCATATCCAGAGGCATTCTGGACAGGCTGTCCGCATCAACATTTTCCCTTTCAGGACGGTATTTGACCGTGAAGTGAAAATCTGCCAGCCCTGCTACCCACCGGCACCCTGTTGCGTTCAATTTGGCAGTGGAGAGGATATAGGTACGTTGGTTATTGTGTAAACTTAATTTCCAGCGATATTGTTGACTTGATTGCAAATGATTGCAAAGATACTATTTAAACTGAACTGAGCTGGATGATGACATCACTGAATTCAATGATGAACTGCCTTTAACTGAAAAAATTGTGTTTACTATTGTCATTCTGCATTATTGACACACTATTTTCCTAATTAATGCTGTTCAGTTGCTTTGACACAATCTGTATTGTTAAAAGCGCTATATAAATAAAGGTGACTTGACTTGACTCCGTGAAGAATGGGGCATGATACAAATAATCCCTGAATTTTTCTGTAATTGCCCATTTGAGGTCTAGGAACTCCAATTAGCCTGAATGCAAGTTATAGTTTTTCTCTGCTGCAGTTAAAGTACGGGAGCCATAGGCAATCACACAGAGATTTCCATCCTGGCTTTGGTACAATACAGCACCTAGTCCCTGATTAGAAGCATCGTTATGAAGGATAAATGGTTGTGAAAACTCTGGGAAGCCGAGAACAGGAGGTTGGACTACGCAGTCAATCAGCTGTTCCAGGGTTGACTGTTGTGTGTCGGTCCAGTCAATGGGTGTGTTGGACGTGTAGCGAATCAGCTCAAAGGGGAAATATGAATAATTAATTATAACTAGTTATAATTAATTATGACCCTCGTAATTGGCCCTTTGGTTAGGTGAGGGGGCGTTAGATATTATTTGTTAAATATAACAAAAAGTTGTGTGTCTGATTGGTCCAAATGCTACAGACGGGACCCCTCCACTCATTTGTTTTGTTTGCTATTTTCTCTTTTGGCTTGTTCCTACTTCTGTACCTCCTGGTGTTTTAAGCAAAAAATATAGCGGGCTGGCTATTCATGAAAAATCCTTAATATACTGCCGATAATAACTTAAAAGTCCCAAAACTGCTCTCAACTCACCAACATTACCTGGCTTTTTGTGTTTCAGTGCCCTTACTGCAGCTGTATCGGCAGGGTCCATCCTGTTTCCTTCCGCTGACACGATCCGTCCAAGTTACTGCACTTCAGCTCTGAACTTGTCAAATTTTTTTGGTTTCAATTTTATCCCATGCTCCCTCAGCCGCTGCAACACCTTTCTGACATGGTTAACATGATCCTCAAACATCCTACTGAACACCAGAACATCATCAAGATACGGCACACATATTTATCCCTCAAGCCCTCTAAACATTCCTCCATGCAGCGCTGGAATGCTGCAGGTGCCTTCATAAGCCCGAATGGGATACGCACCTATTCATATAGGCCCCATGGAGTCAGAAAAGCTGTTAAATGTCTACTATCTTTGGCCATAAATCCCTGGTGATATGCCTTACCCTGGTCCAGCAGTGAAAAGAGGGTGTTTCCCCCCAGATTATCCATTACATCTTGGACCCTGGGAATCGGGTGGTGAGTCTTTCTATTAAGTTATCTGTAGTCGATACATAAACGCAGGGTACTGTCGTTTTTTCTCAAGCAGACGATGGGAGAACATTAAGAAGACATATATTTTGCAACCCATCCCTGTGCTATCAAGTCCTGCAAATAGTTTTTCATTAACTTATAAAAGGGCTTTGGCACAGAAAGATATGTTTTTGTTACTGGTTCATTGTCTTTTAGTGAAATGTTCATTTGCAGATTTGGTACACAACCAATGTCATCGTCAGTCTTTGAGAATGATCCTGATTCCTCTCTTAACATTTGAGTAACTATTTGTCTCTGTTGCTCATTTAGGTGTGTGAGATCAATAGGAGGGTCCCATTGTCCGTGCGCGGGGGTGCTTTCACTGGATGCTTGAGCTTGGATGTGATGGACGGATGGAGCAGGTAGGTGACTGTTGTTAAATATGTTAACTGGATACTCTGAATTCACTGACTGTACAGAACCAATAACAGTTCTTCCTGGCAGTATAATTTTGTGATTTGTGGGATTCTGCATGCTGACAATGATTTTCGGGGCCATTCCTACCTTTACTGACACCAAGGTATCACAGAATTCCAGTCCTTCAGGCCACTGCGGGTTCTTGTTGGGCTCAAAAATCAGAGTCATATTCTCTTTGAAGGGTGGAGTCTGTACTCGACACTCAATTTGAATGGAGCTACGTTTAGGCACACTGATCCGGTATTTTACTGTTCTCACTTTATGCTCACGCGTTTGTTCTAGGCTCACTGCATTGATAAAGATTTTTGCCTTGTTTTTCTTTAGATGAGGGAATGCCATTTTTACTGCCTTGACCAACTCCTCTTTGTCTCTGGGTTCTATCTGATCTCCTTGGCTGTGTAGCACAATGTGTTCAATAACATTAAATCCAATAATAGGGAATTGCTGCTGTTTGCCTTTTAACACTAGCACAGGTATTAGACACTCATCATCACTAGCGGCAAGTTGAAAGAGTACTTCCAGCCAACCAACATATGGCATTGCTGTCCCATTGGCTGCTTCAAGTTGCAAGGGGTTGTGTGGGTCAATTAGCTCTGTTATCTCTCGTAGTGGCACATCTGGTAAGCGGTTGTGTTTCCAGACCTCATCTATAGCACAAACTTGTGAACCTGTGTCCCAAAGTGCCTGTGTCTTTTGTTTGTGTAGGAGACACCGGATAAGACACTTCTTTCCTACTAACTCCCTTGCTGTATTTGTTTTTCCTGCAACAAAACCGTTCTTTCTCCCAGATGTTCCACGTGACTGTACAACTTGTTTCCTAACACCTGAACAAGCATGTGGCCCACAATCCCTTTTGTGCACAGGCCAATGGGCTCCCTGGCATTCTTTCAAGCAGTATAATGTAGTTTTACACACTGAACAACATTTTAATTCCTGTCTTTCCTTCTTTTTCTTACAACTTGCACAAGACTGGGACTTATTTATACACTTGGTTACCCCTTGTCCCTTGGGAGCAACCCTTCCTAGTTTAAATGACCTCGGTCCCCAGTTATTGCCCGCCTCTCTGCTCTACAGCCTGCCCTGAAATGCTCAGTGCTCCCACACCTAAAACAATGCTGACAGTATTCTTCCCCAGCTTGGATACATGCAAAGCACCTAGGCTGAGGGCGGGATGCTGGATAATATCGCTGTGGTGCAAATCGCTGTTGGAACTGGGCTGTCTCCCCCATCCATCCTGGGCCAACTGCTGGTCGATACTCCCGCATCGCCGTTGTTTGTTGCTGGTGGTAGTACGGCATGACATTGGATTCAGCTCTATAAGGAGGGGATTGTGAGGTTGAAAACATTGGACATGGGGCAGTAGTTGTGGTTCTGTGCTTGGTGGGGGATACTGTGGGGAGGTGGTCTTTTGTATAGTTTCCATAATCAGAGAAATCTCGGCTTTCAGGTCTTTCAGCAGTACCATATCAGAACGCATTTATTTGATTTCACATAACAAATCAGGGGGTAGAGGGGGTGTGCTTTGCTGGATGGTGCGTTCTTTTCCACCGCAACCTCACTGGACTGGACTGTACTCTCATTAGTGACTTGTGATGGGGCACTGTTTTTCTTTTTGTCCTGTCTCTCTTTTTTTTGGCGCAGGCAATATTAACTCTCTCCAGCAGGAGTTCATCTGAGGTGTTAGTCTGCAAGAGGTAAGGCTGTAGGTCACTTTTAATATTGTCATTCTGAAGGCCAGTCAGGAGAGTATGCATAAATAGACTTTGAACCAAGGCTGGGTCGTACTTTAAACTTGACTCCGCTTCCTGAGAAGCAAACAGTATCTTCTGCCTCAGATTATCAGAAAGTTTTGAGGGGACTCTTTACTGCTCTGAATCTCAGAAGTGAGTTGTTTGTATAAATCTGTGGCACCTCTCTCTTGGTAGTGGGACCTGAGTATTCTGCGAAGGGCAGGCAGTGTAAGATTTCCTTTCCCTTCCAGGTAACTCCGTAACTGTAGGCCTGGTGTGACTGTGCGGATTACAGAGTCAATGATATCGGGTTCTGGGTAACCTCTGCTAAGCCCACTTTCAATTTGCCTGGCCAGACTAGAAAAGGTTAGCTTATCCTTCTGTCCTGGTTCACCTATTTGGCCTGCTATTTTAAAATCTTTGCGCCACATGGAACTATCTGGTGGTACTAGAATCATATTCTTTCCAGGAGTACTGACACCTGAAGAGGAGTTCTGCGTTCGCTGGCTGGCACTGAGCCAGATACAGACGCGTTTTTACAGCACTGCTTATTATAACCAATAACACACGATGCTGTTGAGCTTATGAATGCAATGACCAATCAGAGGTGTTCAGATGAGTCATCGCTAAAATGCCAGTGTTTTCTTGACTCGCTCGCTGACTGAATAACTCTTTCTGGAGAATTCTCTCGTCAAAAACAACAAAGTGGAAATGTGTCTACGAATCTGTAAGATATTAATTTCATAGTGTAAACAGCTTCAGTGATTTTAATGGGAGTTTGAACTTTGTTTGAATCTTGAAGTTTGAATCTTGAACTAGACTGTCAGTGAAAATGTTCTTTGATAATGTAAATGTTCTTTGCTCTCTTTCTGTACAATGAAAGTGTTATGATTAGTAGCCTAACTTGCAATGTTTTTATTCACATTAACTTTCAATGTTAAATTCACATTAAATATAAACTCAGTCATATTAAAAATATGTTATGGCATGGCATCCATATCTGTTAATTAAGTTAGCAGACAGGTTTTTATGCATAGTTAATAGATTACATTATTAGGTTACTTTGACCATCGCCCACTATAGATCAACATAATCTATAAGGTGAGAATCAAAATATTTCATTATATAGATAATGTGTTTGGGGATGTTTCGAATAAAAAGGAAAAAATAAATAAAACATTAGTGCTGTTGTGGCTGCTGTGTGTCACATGACTAGCCCTTGCTCACTCATATTATCAACGGCAGCGGCTTACTGGAATGCCGATACACTTCCCGTTCAAGGTGCTTTATGATATGGGAAATCAGCTGACTGCGACTTTTACCAGCCACATTTTTCTCTTCAGGCCCCGAGATCTGAAGTGCAGTGCATACTCTAATTAATTGTCCTACAGTCAATCTGTATAACGCTCCTTTAATTTCCAACAGAAGCTTTTCCAATTCAGACTCAGAAGCCTTGAAAGTAGCAGTGAGTGAAGACTTAATTGGCTTTTCCTGCCCCCTAGTAGTGTTGCTTTCGTCAACGAAAATTATGACTAAATATCGTCGTCAACGAACCTTTATCACATGATGAAAACGAGACGAGACGCAACGTAAATGCTGGTCATGTGATGATGACTATAATTAAATGTATAATGCAATATTGTTGACGAATAAAAACGAGACTAAATGTGGTTTACAAAATAAAAACTATGCTAAAATGTCTCTTCATTTTCGTTGACCAAAACGAGACGAAACGAAATGTTATAACGTTATTTCGTCCGCGTTTCGTCCGCAGTATTTCTCACTTCAGGGGCTGCATCAGGTCGCACTGCGCAGACGCAGGCGACACCACTTCCTCAAGCCCCACTCGCGGCATTATTTAAAACAGTGTTTCCCAACCGGGGTGCCGTCTGTCGAGAGCAGGGGTGCCGTGTAAAAAATCATTTTTTAATATTTTTAAATTGCTAAAATGTTCAAAAAAAAAAGAACAGCATGCCACTTGTTTAATTAACGTCTTAATAATTGACTCAGATGAATGATGGTATTTGTGCCATAATGAAGGAACAGCAGTCATCATATGCAGTCCGGTATTTCAGTCCTCTCTCGTCTGATTCATGAGGAAGACCTGTGGAGTTTATTATGTCAATTTAGGGACAGCAGACTCCAGGCAAACCCACGCTGCTCCTTCCTTCCTTCCCTCAGAGCACCAAATGGTTTGACACGGCCCATGCGCAGACGCACACACACAACAGATGGACAGTGATGTCTCACTCACAGATCAGAACCTTGTTAAAAGAGCAGCCATACAAAGGTTACGGTATGTTATGGGGAAATCGCATGAGAAGATCTAAAAATAAAAACGAGTGTAATTTGTTTGTGCTGCATTCGACACTATAGATCATGACATACTCATAGATCGATTACAAAACTATACAGGTATTCAAGGGCAGGCTTTAAGATGGTTTAGATCCTACCTGTCCGATCGCTACCCAGATTTTTGACTGTAGAGGAAGTAACAGTACATCCATCTAGATGCAAATTGTAATCTCCAAGAGATTCTGTGTAATGTTTTTTGGTCCAATAAGTAATATCTCTGTCTTATCTGAATTTAATAAGAGAAAATTATTAGTCATCCAATCTTTTACATTTTTAACACACTCTGTTAGCTTAGATAATTTAAAAGTTTCATCTGGTCTTGTTGAGATATATAGTTGAGTATCATCAGCATAACAGTGGAAACTAATCCCGTATTTTCTAATAATATTACCAAGGGGCAACATGTATATACTGAAAATAGCAGAGGACCTAGGACAAGCACTCCATATTTTACTGGTGATAATTGAAATGACTCCCCATTTAACTTGTGTAACAGGAATTATATAACTACATTTCGTAACAACAATATGTATAAGAGTAATTGGAACCATTTGATCCAGAGGGTGGAGATGGGTAGGTTTAGGGATATGTAAAGTGGGAGTTTCGTAATTGTGTCTTTCAAACAATTAATGTTAAAACGAAATGACTTTGTACATTAAACAAAATATTGAACAATTTGAAATATGGCTTTGTATATTGAACATAATTTTGACCTTAACTTTTTCTTAATGTTCATTTCTGCTGGATCATGTAATTAATACTATGAAATGAATACTACCAGTTACATATACAGCGATCCGTCATGCCACATTAAAGAGCGTGAAAAAAAACATTGCTATATATTGTTTGTATTTCGCTATAAAACTGACAGATTTTGAAAGCTGAGGCTCCGGCCTATCTCCGTGTGCAAAAGGCTAGAATATACGCTCAATATATTATAACTTTCGACTCTACCCTCGTGGGCCATCTCATACATATAATATATATACACACACACACACACAAAGACCCATGACTGCTCATTTCGTCCTAAACCTGTGGTATAAATTTCCTACTGGATGACACGTCGCTGCTGCACAAATCAGTCTATCACAACCAGGACTGCCTACACAAGTTATCAGATCATTTTACATAAAAGCTACTGCTCTTACTACTCATAATTTGAAGTGTTGCACTACTGAAAAGAATCTGAGGCTGGTACAAAGACACATTTTAACACCATGATCCACCCTACCAATTTCCCTGATTTTTTTTTTAAGTGGCCCTCGTCACACTTAATATGCTGCTGCAAACAAAACACACACACTAAATCGTAAAATCTGGTAGAAACACTAACATACATTTAAGTGATGATAGTTATGTTACTATCAGCAGCAAGACGGTGGTGGTCACATTGTAAAGAAATGCAACGCACATGTACACAAATGCATTCCTATAGCCTGACCACACTGTTACCTTTCACAAATTCACAATTTTTTTTTTTCCATAGTTGGAGGTAAACCGCTTTTGTGAACCCTGAGCAGTAGTAGAGTGACGGTCTACACCTTGGGGTGACAAAACACATTTGCAATATACGCTTTCATATGGAGAGGTAGGGGCAAACCGACTTGCCGTATCTTGAGGCTGACGCGATCCACCGTAAGCAGTGCTTCCACGTAGGTTGAAGGGAGTAGATCCTGTCTGGATGCCAGAGCTGCCCGTGTAGGTGGAGGTAAACTGCTTCAGAGAACCCTGAACAGTAGTAAATGGACCAGCTTGGGGTGAAGACTGAGATAAACCTGGATATGAGGATGGAGACCCAGGGGCAAACTGGCCAGTGGTACCTTGAGACTGGACAGAACCACTGTAAGAGCTGCTCATTCCCTCCGAGGCAAAACCAGTAGAGGCCCCAAACTGAGCCCTAGAGCCGCCCTGGGAGGCAGAGGTAAGCTGCTTCCGTGAACTAGATTGACTGGCAACACCTTGGCGTGAGGACAGTGATAAGCCTGGATATGAGGACGGAGACCCAGGGGAAAACTGGCTAGCGGTACCTTGAGACTGACGTGATCCACCATATGCAGTGCTTCCCTGCAGAGTGAAGCTGGATGATCCTGCCTGGGTGCCAGAGCTGCCGATATAGGTAGAGGTAAGCTGCTTCCGAGAACCCGGAACAGTAGTAGTTGGACCACCTTGGGGTGAGGAGAGTGAAACACTTGCATATGGGGAAGACCCAGGGGCAAACTGGCCAGTGGTACCTGGAGACAGGACAGAACCACTGTAAGAGCTGCTCATTCCCTGCGAGGCAAAATCAGTAGAGGCCCCAAACTGAGATCCAGAGCTGCCCTGGGAGGCAGAGCTATATTGCTTACGGGAACTCAAGACACTGGTGGACTGACTAGAAGTGCTTTGGAGCGAGGAAATGGGCTTGGAGTAGCCAAGAGCATATTGACTAGAGGTAGCTTGAGACTGTGGAAACAACCCCCTGTAATAGTTCCCTCCCGGAGATGTAAACTGACCAGAAGCTCCCATTTGAGACGGAGAACCAACCTGTGAAACTGCTCTATAGGAAGACCCGCTATTTGTGGTAGCTTGGGGTACAGACATGGGGGCACTTACATATTTGGTAGGGGACGTGGGAGCATACTGACCCAGAGTGACCGGAGGCTTGAGAGAAACTAACAGAGCTACTACCTCCTTGCACAGGGATAAAATGACTGGAAGTTGCTAACCGAGTGCCAGACCTGCTCTGGGTGCTTGACGTAGACACACTAGGTGAACGCGGAACACTTGTGGACTGGCTAGAAACCCCCAGGGGTAAAGAATTAAGCTTGTTAGCCACCAGGGATCCTGGAGTATACAGACTAGGGGCACAGAGACTGGGACACCACTGTAACTGCCACTCCCTACTCGTGTGGGGATAGATTGGACAGAACTTACAGACAATTCATCTCCAGAGCTGCCCTGATAAGTGGTAGAGCCTTGAGCCTGGCTAGATATGACCAAGGGCTGAAACTGACTGGACGTCTCTGGATATTTGGAAGACAGGTCAGGAGGACTAAGCCCTGCCACTTCCTCTAGAAGAGAAAAACCAGAAGCTAAAAAGGCGTCAGAACTACCCTGAGAGCTTGAGCCAAACAGACTGGGGAAGCTCTGGTCGCCACTGGACTGGCTAGAAATTGGAGAACCAAGCATGGTATTGGAGTCTGGGGTATACTGACTAGAGGCACCTTGAGACAAACCACTGTAACCAACTTCACCCTGAGAAGATACAGGTTGAACCAAGCTTTCTGAAAGTAGTGCAGGGCTACTCCGAGAAGTGGAAGTGGCACCTGGAGCAGATGAACTGCTGTAAGACACTTTTTTTTAGAGAACACAGGCAAAGAGGTTTCTGCCAGTTGAACAGCAGTTTCCTGGGAGCTGGACACATGCAAAGTATCACTGGTGGATTGGCCAGAAACACCAAGCTTAGCAGGATAGCTAATACGCTCTCCTAAGGTAGAAACAACTTGTCCTAAACCACTTGCAGCATATTGGGTCTCCAAACTTAATCCACCAGCAACACCTGGAATGGTTGATCCAGAGGATGCCAAACTGCATGAAGGCTGTTGATTCAGGGACAGAGGCAAGGACGCTGAGACAGAGCTGCTTGGAGTAGTTTGGGCATGGGACGTTGACTGATAGCTGCTGGAACCACCTTTGACAAACTGAAGTAGATTCAACTTAGACTTGCTTTTCAGGGGTTTGTTAGGGAACAAACTGGAGCCCACTTCTTCAACAGGCAAAATCCCAGTCAAATGGATCTCTGACATAGAAGACTGGACTGCACGAGGTGAGAAAGCATCAGAAGGCTGACCCCACCCATGATGGGCACTGGAAGAAACTCCACCTGTAGAATTAAACAAACCAGAAGACTTTTGTACACAAGTCCCCTTTATCCTTGAAATAAAGGGAGGGGCACAAACACACCTTTAAATCCATCAGCATTCCTCCAAAACAACAAGATGATTACTAGCAAGGGTAACCTACAAAATAAACAAAATAAAAATAAACTCTAGCAAATGTGTACACAGTCATTCACAAACACAGATTGAATGAACAAACTCACCTTTTCCACCTTTGATCCATGACAAAAAAAACCACAAGTACACCAAAAACCCAATGTTCACGTTCTCAAACCACCACACAAAATCAACAAATACAAGCATACATGCAACTGGAGGTAAGTGTATTTTATAGGCCTTCACCAGTCCAATTAGAGCAAACGACTAATTATATGAAATATTGTTCACCTGGGAAACTGGTCGTTAAAAGATCATTGATGCGTGTTTTGTGAAGGCTCTGATACCCTCTGCAGTTTAAACATTATAAAGCAGCTAATTAATCCCAGAACATTACTTTCACAGTGTAAGATATCCTCATACACCTTATACAAAATATACCACATCATATTATATAAAAATGTGTTAATTGGATTACGTGCTAATTATATTACTTTTATCAAGCTAATTTTGATATTAAAATCAGTTTGCAATTAATTATACCTTTGTCTATTTTGTTAATTTTTTATTTTATTAATTTATTTATTTTTTAAATTTTTTTGCTCAGTACTTTCTTTTTCAAATATGTGGCATGGATTTGACAGAGTTATGCTAAATTATGTGGAGATTAAAAACAATCCTTTACCTTTTGTTATTGTCTGAGGCCCCATCCACACAGAGACAGATTTAGCTGTATATGTAAACATTTTGTATCACCTAATAATGGCGAGGCAGCAGAGCACATTGCAGAGTGCTTTAATAGGAACCTGATAAAGTCAGCAGATCATTTTCTCACGCACATTAGATCTGTGTTATGGTAACATTGAGGATACATATAGGGCAATATGTAGAGCACCCATTGGCAGATTGGTTCATAAGGTGATCCATTTACTGCCAAAATACAGACAACGTGTTAGAAATGAGAAGCCGGTGGAAAAAGAAAATCCAGGTTTGGAGCAAGGATAAAGAGAACATGTTACAGGATTGTTTTTGCACTACAAACTGGGATGTTTTCTTTGATTCATGCAGAGACCCTCATGAATTATCAGACCGTAGCACTTATTTTATTCAATTCTGTGAAGAGACTGTTATTGATACTAAAGAGGTTAAAATCTTTTCAAATAACAAGCCATGGTTTATGAAAGATCTGAAGAAATACCTTAATGAGAAAAACCCAGCCTTTCGTGATAATGATTTTGAGGGTTTTGTGATGAAAAGAAAGGAATTAATAGCTATGATTCAAAAAGCAAAAATTGATTTTAAAAGTAAGGTAGAGGATCAGTTAGCAAATCATGATGCAAGGAGTGCTTGGCAAGATTTAAATAAGATGATGGGGCTTGACTTAAAAGGTGTAAATAATGATATTATAGACAGATCTTTTAAAATGGGTTAATGATTTAAACATGTTTTACGGAAGATATGATGTAGTTGGTAACAGAGATAAGGTTGAAGAAACTGGTGCCAGGATTCCTGTGGGTTCACCTATTTGCTTGATAGGCAAACACACTAGAATGTGTCTTAAGCAAATCAGGTGCTGTAACGTGCCAGATCCAGATGGCCTTAGGGGCCACGTTTTAAAGGTTTATGCGAATTAATTAAATGACACTTGAACAAAATTATTTCAGTTTTTATTAAACTCTCAGATAAACTCTCCTAATATGTGGAAATTGGCCCATTACTAAAAAAGTGGGGCGAAAAAATTAGAAAACTTTCGCCCCGTAGCCTGCCCTCGACATCATTAGTTATCACCTTAAATCGTACATATCAGAGCACCTAGATGTATTGCAATTTGCATATAAGCCACAAAGAGGGACAGAGGATGCTACACTCACTATGGTCGATACAATTGCTACTCATTTACAACAAGCAAAGGCCTATGCACGTGTTGTTTTCATTGATTTAATACGATGCAAATACATCTACTTTTAGAACGTCTTTTAGTTTTAGGAGAGAACGGGGTAATAATTCACTGGATTAAAATTTTCTTAACAGATAGACCACAAGAAGTCTGTGTCAGGGGGTTAAATCAGACATTATGTTTCTAAATACAGAAGCACCTCATGGATGCGTTTTGCCTCCCCTATTATTTTCTGTCTATACAAATCATATGCAAATTCAGAGTACAAATTATAAATTATAGGAATATGCAGACGATATGGCACTGGTTGTACTCTTATGGAAAGATTGCTTTGATTAGGAGTATGAAGAGCATGTTTTGAAGTTAGAAAAATGGTGAAAAGCAAGTTCTCTACTGATAAATGTTGGGAAGACAAAAGAGTTGATTTTAAATCACCCAGAACCCTTAACAGAAATTATGTTATGTGATCAGCCAGTGGAAATTGTGAAGGTTTTTAAGTATTTGGGTACTATGATTGATTGTAAGCTGAATTTCTCTGGTAATGAGGATTTTATCTGTAAGAAAGCAAATCAGAGGTTATATTTGGTACCGAAATTGAGAGAATTTTCTGTTAGCCAAGGCAGGGGTGGATTTAATGATTTGGGGACCCCAGGCAAACTATATGATAGTTACAAATATACAAATTTAGCCTTGAGGTTCCTTTTTTTTTGTTGTGATGTAACAAAATACATTTTTCATGTACATGTTATAATGGCTTTCTTTCATGTTGTAGACCACGAAATAGCAATTGATTTACAGTTTTCACAATAACAAAATAAATTATAAAATGATAAACCTCACAACTGAGCCTTTAAACAATTTTTTTGAGAAAAGAGATGAGTCGGAAGTATAAATTAAGATATTAATTTAAAATGGGGTTATGTGGGTGGATTTTCACATTGGTCTGAACTAAAACTGCAGATGTGATTATTTAAAATGTACATTGATTCTCTGCCAGCAGGAACATCAGAAATACAGTTTCCCCGGTAACGACTGTAAACAAAGCAGCGCTGCGCTCATAAACACTTCTTTATCAGATAAAATGAAAATGCCATGGAAAGTTTTCTGAAGACAGTCAGTTCCCTTCATTCATTCATATAAAAACTTGAATTAGTGAGAATGAGAAGAGTGTGAAAAAATATAGCCTATATTGAGGAGGAAAGTCTACTGATGGCTGTGATGAGTTACCAGCATAAGCCTGTGTGCCAAAGGCGGTCTAATTCTAAGCTTTAAAATACACTTATTTTAGTTATTTTAACTACAAATTTAAATGAAAATGAAAAAAATAATGAAAAGGAAATTATACATTTACACACCTAAGGATTATATCAACCAAACAAATTGCGTATGCGTCCTTGGGTTCTTATGAATAAGTAAGCAGCATTTAAAATAATAAACATATAATACTCACTGTTGCTCAATATTTAATTACAGCTTCAGATGCATGATATTTTCATTTGCTACAAGCAGGATAAGTTACACGAGAAGTGTGTTCAACTCGGACATGCAGATGGTTGTCGTGGTGATAAATACTGTAAAAAGCAACCGTTCGCATGTCCGCACTTAATGCGCATCTCGTAGATGAAAAGCATTTTAGGGGGCCCCAAGGCAGTTGCCTACCTTTACCTAATGGGTAAGTCCGCCTCTGAGCCAAGGTTTTATACAAAGAGTTTATATTAGTTTAATAGAAAGTGTTTTAGGGTATAATATAACGGCTTGGTTTGGGTGAATAACGTCTATAAATAAAGTAAAATAAACAGGATCATAAGGATGACAAGCAAAATAATGGCAGTTAAGAGGAAAGATTTGGCTATAAGTGGAGATGAAACACACCCTCTGAACTATGCCTTCGAATTGTTACCATCTGGGTGCCGTTATAGGTCACTGAAGGCAACTAAAGCAATTTATAAACAAACCTTTGTGCCATATGCAACAAGTCTCTTGAATAAAGGGTAGGACTGCAGTGTTTTTAGGAGGGATGAATGTATTAAGTATTTATTTGATGTGATATGTGAATTGTATTGATATGTGGATTGTATTGTCATTGTTAAATGTTAAGCGAGACCACATAATAAAACAATAAAGTATAACAAACAAACAAGTCTTTGGGAAAAACAGTTATTATACATCTGAAATGGATGCAGTCACCACATAACTGTCTGTATTGTCAAAAGTGTACAATGTAAAAAAAAAATCAGTTAAATTTACGGTAAAATACCAGCAGCTGTGGTTGCCAGAACTTTACCGTGAAAAATACATTAGCAACATTTTAAGTTTTACAGAACTGTTTAAATTTACAGTGAAAAACTGTATTTCAATAATTGATACAATGTTAATATGCAAACCTTTGAGTTAACATTTTATTTGCAGAAACCAATTGTGCTTAATTTGGCCAATTGGCATTTGTTTATAAACTAATATTTATAATGTTTAAGTACTGCAAGTATACTGGTATTAAGAACTATTTTGCTTAAATCCATGAAGAAAAACCTACTGATTTATGCAAAGTCATTAAAAGCATCAATTCAACTAAAATCTCTTGCAGATAACAGCAGCACACATTCATGTGTGATTGATATTATTGAAGAGATTCACACTGCATCAGTATCTACACAGTTACTGCCTTTAAATAAAACAACAAACAGCATAACATCAGTTTTTCTCTGTACGTCCTTTACTTAAACACAGGCTCTGCTCTCCAGCCCAATGGTGAACCACAAAACACAACAGGAAGTTGACGGTTAGGTTTTACAGTATTTTGCTGTTTTTTTTCTTGATTTTACGGTGAAATACCGGCAGCTGTGGTTGCCAGTAATCTACTGTTTTTTACCGTTTGCTTCCGTAAATTAAATTAACAGTATATTTCTGTTAAAAATACATTTCACAGTGTGTTTTTCTTCATCTCACACATTTAACCCATTTAATCCC
>NW_015644863.1:623217-625271 GCF_001515625.1 Sinocyclocheilus rhinocerous
TTTTGTTGTGATGTAACAAAATACATTTTTCATGTACATGTTATAATGGCTTTCTTTCATGTTGTAGACCACGAAATAGCAATTGATTTACAGTTTTCACAATAACAAAATAAATTATAAAATGATAAACCTCACAACTGAGCCTTTAAACAATTTTTTTGAGAAAAGAGATGAGTCAGAAGTATAAATTAAGATATTAATTTAAAATGGGGTTATGTGGGTGGATTTTCACATTGGTCTGAACTAAAACTGCAGACGTGATTATTTAAAATGTACATTGATTCTCTGCCAGCAGGAACATCAGAAATACAGTTTCCCCAGTAACGACTGTAAACAAAGCAGCGCTGCGCTCATAAACACTTCTTTATCAGATAAAATGAAAATGCCATGGAAAGTTTTCTGAAGACAGTCAGTTCCCTTCATTCATTCATATAAAAACTTGAATTAGTGAGAATGAGAAGAGTGTGAAAAAATATAGCCTATATTGAGGAGGAAAGTCTACTGATGGCTGTGATGAGTTACCAGCATAAGCCTGTGTGCCAAAGGCGGTCTAATTCTAAGCTTTAAAATACACTTATTTTAGTTATTTTAACTACAAATTTAAATGAAAATGAAAAAAATAATGAAAAGGAAATTATACATTTACACACCTAAGGATTATATCAACCAAACAAATTGCGTATGCGTCCTTGGGTTCTTATGAATAAGTAAGCAGCATTTAAAATAATAAACATATAATACTCACTGTTGCTCAATATTTAATTACAGCTTCAGATGCATGATATTTTCATTTGCTACAAGCAGGATAAGTTACACGAGAAGTGTGTTCAACTCGGACATGCAGATGGTTGTCGTGGTGATAAATACTGTAAAAAGCAACCGTTCGCATGTCCGCACTTAATGCGCATCTCGTAGATGAAAAGCATTTTAGGGGGCCCCAAGGCAGTTGCCTACCTTTACCTAATGGGTAAGTCCGCCTCTGAGCCAAGGTTTTATACAAAGAGTTTATATTAGTTTAATAGAAAGTGTTTTAGGGTATAATATAACGGCTTGGTTTGGGTGAATAACGTCTATAAATAAAGTAAAATAAACAGGATCATAAGGATGACAAGCAAAATAATGGCAGTTAAGAGGAAAGATTTGGCTATAAGTGGAGATGAAACACACCCTCTGAACTATGCCTTCGAATTGTTACCATCTGGGTGCCGTTATAGGTCACTGAAGGCAACTAAAGCAATTTATAAACAAACCTTTGTGCCATATGCAACAAGTCTCTTGAATAAAGGGTAGGACTGCAGTGTTTTTAGGAGGGATGAATGTATTAAGTATTTATTTGATGTGATATGTGAATTGTATTGATATGTGGATTGTATTGTCATTGTTAAATGTTAAGCGAGACCACATAATAAAACAATAAAGTATAACAAACAAACAAGTCTTTGGGAAAAACAGTTATTATACATCTGAAATGGATGCAGTCACCACATAACTGTCTGTATTGTCAAAAGTGTACAATGTAAAAAAAAAATCAGTTAAATTTACGGTAAAATACCAGCAGCTGTGGTTGCCAGAACTTTACCGTGAAAAATACATTAGCAACATTTTAAGTTTTACAGAACTGTTTAAATTTACAGTGAAAAACTGTATTTCAATAATTGATACAATGTTAATATGCAAACCTTTGAGTTAACATTTTATTTGCAGAAACCAATTGTGCTTAATTTGGCCAATTGGCATTTGTTTATAAACTAATATTTATAATGTTTAAGTACTGCAAATATACTGGTATTAAGAACTATTTTGCTTAAATCCATGAAAAAAAACCTACTGATTTATGCAAAGTCATTAAAAGCATCAATTCAACTAAAATCTCTTGCAGATAACAGCAGCACACATTCATGTGTGATTGATATTATTGAAGAGATTCACACTGCATCAGTATCTACACAGTTACTGCCTTTAAATAAAACAACAAACAGCATAACATCAGTTTTTCTCTGTACGTCCTTTACTTAAACACAGGCTCTGCTCTCCAGCACAATGGTGACCCACAA
>NW_015644863.1:626496-626875 GCF_001515625.1 Sinocyclocheilus rhinocerous
TTTTGCTTAAGTCCATGAAGAAAAACCTACTGATTTATGCAAAGTCATTAAAAGCATTAATTCAACTAAAATCTCTTGCAGATAACAGCAGCACACATTCATGTGTGATTGATATTATTGAAGAGATTCACACTGCATCAGTATCTACACAGTTACTGCCTTTAAATAAAACAACAAACAGCATAACATCAGTTTTTCTCTGTACGTCCTTTACTTAAACACAGGCTCTGCTCTCCAGCCCAATGGTGAACCACAAAACACAACAGGAAGTTGACGGTTAGGTTTTACAGTATTTTGCTGTTTTTTTTCTTGATTTTACGGTGAAATACCGGCAGCTGTGGTTGCCAGTAATCTACTGTTTTTTACCTTTTGCTTCCGT
>NW_015644863.1:627357-628076 GCF_001515625.1 Sinocyclocheilus rhinocerous
TATACATCTGAAATGGATGCAGTCACCACATAACTAATGTCTGTATTGTCAAAAGTGTACAGTAGTCAAAGGGATTTCAAATCAATGGATTTATTAAATACAAAATAGAAAACATTCAATTCAGTTTAATACAGCTAATTTCACACTCTGGAAGGGATTGCAATCTATACAAATATTAAAATAATTCTGTCAGGACCACTATCGTCAAAGATAACTTACAATTAACATACATTTTAGGTTGGGGGTATGGTTCTGTTCTGGGCAACACTCCCTGCCCATCCATGCAGCCTAGCATGGATAGGAGCAGGGAGAGCATAAATAACCCCCCCTAGGGTAAACTGAACATAACCAACATTAATGATTAATGTAGCAGATATCATCAATGTTCTAAGTGATTATTTTATATCAACATAATTCAGTGGTCTGACTCAAGAAGAAATATCCAATGCCAAGTCCTGACTGGACGAGAGGAGGAGTTGGGGATGGAGGTGGGTGATTAGCTCCTGAGCAAAGCGATAGCTGCTGAATAATGACTGAAAGGACCTTATAAAGGGAATTATGATTGGCGTCGTATTCCTATAGGTAGACGTGGATCAGCTGAGTGTCAGCTGATGCGAGCTTGACTAACGTGACCTGCCAGAACTAACGTCAGGACCACCATCGTCAAAGATAACTGACCACTATCGTCAAAGATAACTTACAATTAGCATACATTTTAG
>NW_015644864.1:0-596 GCF_001515625.1 Sinocyclocheilus rhinocerous
TAATGTAAATTATAACAAATATTCTAAGAAATAAAGAAATATGATATGATTTTAATAATCATAATAAAAAAAATAAAAAAATATATTATATTATAATTGTATTATTTAAATTACAATTAAAAAAATCAATAAAAAAAACGTTTATTATTGCAATATTTATTTAATAAAATGTCAGTATTTATTAATAATATTAACCAAAATATGAATTTTATTGTTATTTATAAGATACTAACATTACTGTTACAACTGAAATTATACTATTGTAATATAAAATAAAATTCAATATTTATTATTATTATTATTAGTAGTAGAATTAAAATACTGACTTTTTATTTTACAGCAATTGTACCATTTTAATGCATTTATTATCATTTAAATAATAAATAATAATAAAACAATGTTCATATTATTATTAACAAAATATAATTTTTACTTTATTTTAAATATACCAATTAAACAAATCAAAATATGATTGATATTTTTGTTATCATGATTATTATCATAACATTTCTTTATTTCTTATAATTCATATTGCACTGTAAAATAAAATGTAATTATTTAATAATAATAATAATTATTATTATTATACATTTAAA
>NW_015644865.1:0-547 GCF_001515625.1 Sinocyclocheilus rhinocerous
CCCAACTGCCCCCCTTGCGCCGCAGCAAAATGGCTGCCCACTGCTTCGGGCGCGTGCCCACGGTGCGCGCATGCCCACCGCTGTGCGTGTGCACCTCGGATGGGACAAACGCAGAGCACCAACTCCGAGCATGGGTCACCACACTTGGCCACACGTCACGTCACTTTCACTTTTAACACCGATGCCTTACTAGCCGATTAAACTTCAATAGCTATTGAACCCTGTAAAAGCATAAGGAAAGACCTTACACGAGATTTTGCACGACTTTAAAGCAGACGTCATGAATGAGCATACACTGACCAGGACGTTAAAGTCACGGGGCACGACTAATCTGACCAGGACGTTAAAGTGGACGGGCACGACTAATAATTTTATTTATTTTTTTAACAGAACTGTAGTAATTATAACCTCTATGTCCACACATAGACAAGTTGAGGGGGATCCAGAGAGGAAGTCATGTCTATAAACAGGAAGTACGTAAAGCACAGACTATAGAAAGGCTTTGACGAGTACGAGTTCCGAGATAGAATACTTAAATGCTCACCAC
>NW_015644866.1:0-556 GCF_001515625.1 Sinocyclocheilus rhinocerous
ATGACTGTGGCAACTTTAACATTTGAAAGGATACTATTGCAAAGTCATCGCTTTCTTTATTCAAACTGAATTTTTTTTTCCATGAATATATGATTGACCTGAAGAATGAACACTATCATACACTTGGAAAATTGAGCTGTATCACCGCTTATCGACTCGAGGGGTGTGACAATACACTTAGCTCACGAGATGAGACAAAATACAGATACTTGGTTCACTAGAACGAGACAATATTTTAATACTATTTTTAAGACCATTTTAGTGACAAAATATTTGTAAAAACAAAACAATGCAGTTGTATTTTGAAATGTTTTAACTAATCCAGGGCTGTAACTAATGATTATTTTGGTAATCAAGTAATCTACTGATTATTTTGACAATTGAGTAATCTGATATTTTTAGTAACACAAACTATTTTGACAAGTAATCTGATATTTTTAGTAATAAAAATAGACCTAAGTAAAAAAAACAGGCTTTAATATGACTATATTCATATACTATATATAAAATTACGATGAGGCAATAATAATTGGTTCAAATAAAGTATCAAAACCAA
>NW_015644867.1:0-209 GCF_001515625.1 Sinocyclocheilus rhinocerous
TGCTCCTAAAATTTTGAACGTGCTCCTAAATTTTTAAAGTTTTTTAAAAGAAAAGTAAGCGTAGAGCCCTGCATGGTCTGGGGCTGCATGAGTGCTGCCGGCACTGGGGAGCTACAGTTCATTGAGGGAACCATGAATGCCAACATGTACTGCAACTAGACTTGTGCCGGTATTCGGTAATGCGATATATCACGGTAATGAATATGCAC
>NW_015644867.1:377-580 GCF_001515625.1 Sinocyclocheilus rhinocerous
AAAGACGCGTGCGCACTCTGATGTAAACAAGCGCGGACGAGAAGCACATGGCGGAACATGTGAGAGACGCTCTGGATGAAAGCGCACTTTCACTCTCTGACAGCAGGTGGCACTAAACTACAGAAATAATAATAATAATAATAATAATAATTCATTTTTATGCAGCCGTTACCCCGGAAACCCTGTAAACAAAGCAGCTGCAC
>NW_015644868.1:0-879 GCF_001515625.1 Sinocyclocheilus rhinocerous
TCTGCTCTTCTCTTACTCCCACATATTGACATTTTTTTACGTTTTGTGAGACGTGCAGCAAGTGTATGTTGGCTTATGTCCCGCCGGTTCATGTACGCATCTAACCTCCGAACCACGCAGCAGATTCGTTCTGAATGAATCTCTTTCCAAATCGTCCCTCAATCGTACATCGTAGTTTTTGTCATTCAAAAAGAGTTTTAGTTCGTTATCGTCTCGTTGTCGTCGAAAAAATGAAGTGTCAACGAAATTAACACTGTAGTTAGAAATTAACACACGCAGTACCAGTTATGTGATTTATCGGTACTGTACTTTTATTTCATGCTCGTAGTTTCTGCGCTTTAGCGAAGTGATATACAGCGCGGCACAACGTTCGCGCGTGCAATAGAAGAGTGTGCGCTACGAGCATGGTATAACATCTGGCAGGACAGGATAGTTTGCTTTCTGAGGTGAGAGACTTTTTATTTCATAACAAGTTACAAAAATAACGATAGAATAATGATACTGACATTAGACCTGTCAACATCTCATCTGACCACAGATACTGAATCGGGACAGTGCGTTTTTCTCAGGCACTCTTTACTTAAACTGCATCTGGCAGAAGTGTCAATAGCACATCATGCACATCTTTTAAAATAAAAATCTTGCATCAGAAAAACATTTAGAATTACGTTTTTTGTTGTTGATGTCATTTCTTTGGCCGTACACTCCGCGACCCACTTTTGGGTCCTGACCCACCATACACTCCACGACCCACTTTTGGGTCCTGACCCACCAGTTGAGAAACACTGCTTTAGACGGTATCGTGATTCCGGCTTTTCAGTCTCCAAATTTAAAACATAATAATGATGATGTTTGTTCTGCAGTTTAAATGTTTAAGAC
>NW_015644869.1:0-199 GCF_001515625.1 Sinocyclocheilus rhinocerous
AAGCAGCAGATAGATCCAGCAGAATAAGAGCTGATGATTTGGAATAAGCTTTTGGAATCCGCAGGGCTTCAGTAACTGACAGTAGCGCAGTCTCAGTTGAATGGCCACTCCTGAAGCCTGCCTGACTGGTTAGGATACAGTTGGTTGTTCTGTGAAAGAAACAATGATACCTGGTTGAAAACAACTCGTTCAAGTGTTT
>NW_015644869.1:436-570 GCF_001515625.1 Sinocyclocheilus rhinocerous
TCTAGTGGGCTGTAGGATAGCTGGACAGGAGAAGTTTGGATAATTCTGCATCAGTGAGGGGACAGAAGGAGAAGGAGGAAGTTTTAAGTGTGGATGCGGTTGGTTTGAGTTTGTGTGTGTGTGTGGAGCTGAGA
>NW_015644870.1:0-575 GCF_001515625.1 Sinocyclocheilus rhinocerous
GCAATGGATTCTATTTACACTAAGTGAAAATAGCAGTATTTTTATATACCCTATTTTAACATAGGGTAAATAATACCTATTTACACTATGTTAAAATAGCAGGATTTCTACTATCAAGTATACTACTTGTTGCAAATAGTGGCAATTATCTGCACTCCAGTATTGTAGTACATTATAAAACAGTATGCAATAATAACGTATTGAGTGTAAATTATAATTTTAATTATTAAATGGATGCCACCTTATTGGTAAAATAAAGCCCTCCCTACACCTACCCAAACCCTACCCGATACTTTATTTTCAACGTTTTGATTATTTCCTTAATTTTTTATTGAAAATAAATGCCTTTACGATTTTTCATTATTTCCTTAATTTTTATTGAAAATAAATGCCTTTACGATGTGATACGAGATTTGAAAAGGGAGAAAAAAAAAGTTCGGCAAAAGGCGGGATCGAACCCGGGTCGATCGCCTCAAAAAGCCAACAACACACAATTATCCATCTGCACCACTGGAATTGATGCTTTACATCCACTTTTAAAGGGGTCATATGATGCTGCTAAAAAGAACATTATT
>NW_015644871.1:0-793 GCF_001515625.1 Sinocyclocheilus rhinocerous
ACATTGCCATGCCTTTTTTAACTGATTAACATTATGAAAACTGGTGAAAACTTTAGAAACTCCTAATATATTTTAAAATGATTCCAGTCTATGTAAATCTTTCAGAAGCAGCACACATGTCTTGTGAAAAACACACATTGGCTGTATGACACACTTTCATGTAAGCAGAGATCCTGTGGAGAGATGCTAAACTCCAGCACGTGCATGTTTTGGGGACCTAATCTCTTCACATCTGGCAACCACAAGCATGAACGCTAGTGAAGACTTGTTAGCAATGCAAGCTAAAGCAAATGCCAAATTAAAAACACGTTTTCAGGATAAATAAGCCGGCCAATATCGTGACGATTGTTTTTAATTAACCGTGAAAGGTGCATACCGTTATCGAGATTAAAATACGATAATCGTGCAGCCCTGATTCAAATGGATGATTTGTACAAATGTTGTAGTACACGCTAGTGGCCAGATTGACTTACTGAATGTGAGCTACTACTTTTGGAATGTAAAAATAAAAACAATAATAGAATAAAAGAGAGAGAGAATACTTGCATTACAGCTTTCCCCCCTGAGTACTGTACTTGTGTAAAGAAGTGTAATTGAAGTAAAGTATTAGAGTATTGCACTACATATGAAGGGATGTATTGGCAAAATGCCATTAACCCGTTTAATCCCAATTTTGTCCCAGACATGAAAATATCCAAATGATGTGTCATTAGTAACCCTTTGAAATAAGCAATAATTATTAATGCAATCATAAAAATTGTTATATATCTCAGCCCAGCTATTTTAAACTGTT
>NW_015644872.1:0-1225 GCF_001515625.1 Sinocyclocheilus rhinocerous
TGGAGTCACAGAGGAGCCAGAGCAGCATCCACACACCTCGTGAAAATGCGGGGTGAGAGTGCAAGGCCGATGGAAGAACCCGGTAAGCTTTTGCCCCCAAAAGCAAACCTCAGGAACTTCCATCCTTCTTTGGGATGATGAAGCAGCGGCTGTACCCAAACTGTCTGTCGAGAGAAGGGACCACCTCGATGGCCTCCTTCCTCAAGAGAGTGTTAACTTCTTGTTCCATTACCAGAGCCTGCTCGGGGCCCACCAGAGTGGGAATGACCCCATTGAAACGAGGCGGAGAAGAACCGACCTGATTCGGTAGCCTCTTCTACAGTGTGCAGGACCCACTGAGACGCATTTGGCAGAAGTTTCCACGCTGCCAAAAAGGTCTACTAAGGGAGTCAGTCTCTTTTTTTCGAGACTGAGATAATGAATAATGAGATCTCTGGTGTAATCAGCGTGGCTAGGTCGGTGCCCTGAAGCGGCGAACCGGCAAGGGATGGCCGAACTAGCTGCTCTAGAAACCTCTGAAGAGGTAGCGAGTCTCTTAGTACCGCTACGTTTCCGGGCGGAGACTGAGAGAAGCGCTCGCCGGAGACCGCTGAGTCCTGAAGCACCGTAGGTGGCAGGGTTGGCAGATCGATCTCCTGAGGGCACTGAGGAGAGATGGGCACCGTATAATGAGGCATACACCACTCTTCCCCAGAGGGGCCGGCCCTTCGAAGTCCTGGGCCTTAGGCGTCAGGACGTTTTAGCTGAAGAATATCCAGTGGGAATGACGGTCCGCAGATCCGCCTTCCGCTAGAAGCCTTCGGCCCGGGAGCGCCACTCTGACTCAAAATTCTGAGGAGTATGAGAAGTGACGCTCCCTATATGAGGAGCTGGAACACGGTTGGTTGGGGCTGCTCCCGCCCAGCAGCCCCTGTTGACCACCTCAACCTCCTCAGAGGAAGAGAGGTAAACACGTGCTCTTACTCGAGAAATTTTTATCCCAAGAGCCCCTGTATATCTAACTTCTCATAGTCAGATAAATACTTCATTTTATTCCTCAGAATTAAATGCAATCAAACAACCAAACGAGTAAACATGGTCTGGTGTGGTAAGATTCAAACAGATGAGTAAACACGGTCTGGTGTAATAAGATTCATATCAAAAATCGAAAATTATGTAATTCACGCGTTGCCTCGGCAGGGCGCGAGCCGCTTGGTCACACAAACAATATCAATCTCCTTGGAGA
>NW_015644873.1:0-284 GCF_001515625.1 Sinocyclocheilus rhinocerous
GTGTGTGTGTGTGTGTGTGTGAGCGAGAGAGTGTGTGTGAAAGAATGTTTGTGTGTGTGTGTGATTGTGTTTTCTACATTTGTGTTTTTATTGTAGTGTCACATCAATCATTTGTATTATTACTATCAAAATGTTCTTTCAATTGAAAAGTTCTTCATGAATCATGTTTGTGAAAAGTACATGTCATTCATTTTTCTCTATTGTTTTTGTGCATAAATAATAAAACACGATGAGAAATGAGCTTGAGATCAGATCTGAATTGATGTTTGTATCATGAATATAAT
>NW_015644873.1:831-983 GCF_001515625.1 Sinocyclocheilus rhinocerous
AAATAAAAATAGTCATTATTTAATAATGAAATAAAATGATTATTTTGGTTATTACTATAATTTAAATTATAACAAATATTATAAGAAATTAAGAAATGTTATGATAATAATCATAATAATAAAAATATCAATAATATTTATATATTATAATT
>NW_015644874.1:0-185 GCF_001515625.1 Sinocyclocheilus rhinocerous
TACTGCCTAAACTTTAACTCCTTTTCCTATACCAACTGTATGCGTCTGTGTGTGTGCGTGTATGTTAGACTAGTTTAAGTGTTTATGTAGTATGGTAGACTAGTTTAAGTGTTTATGTAGTTAATAAAGTCTTACTTGTATCACACTTGACGTTGTTCATTGTTTGCTCATAACTGGAGTCACTT
>NW_015644874.1:372-494 GCF_001515625.1 Sinocyclocheilus rhinocerous
AATTATAACTAGTTATGATTAATTATTCATATTTCCCCAATGAGCTGATTCGCCTGATTCGCTTGGAGAATGCGGGCAATGATAAAACGAAGGTTATGAGCTTAAACACTGTCAACCTAAAA
>NW_015644875.1:0-927 GCF_001515625.1 Sinocyclocheilus rhinocerous
ATCCTCTTCGACTGGAATACCCCATATTACTCCCCGTGTCCCCATTTATCCATGTATTACTTTTTTATCCAATACAGTCTTCTTGCATACACTTCCAATATGCAACGCTTTATTCCTTTGTTCCTCTGTCTTACATTTGATCAATATATTCCCGTCATAAAGGATTTTTGCCATTTCTATCTCTCCCAGCTTCTTCTTTAAATCTTTGGTAAGTGCAATTGGACTTAAACCTATGTGTTCATCTTCTTTCCTCATTACAAGTATAATCTTGAATTCTTCCCTTTCCAATCTCCTCCGAATCGTCCACTCATTTTCCTCTGAACTACTTTCTTCCAGACCCCTTTTTTTGCTTACGCTATTTATATTTATATTCCCTCCTTCCTGACTTCTTCCTATATCCTGCTCTTTTTCACACCCTACCACCATCCATTCTTCACTATTCATATCATCATCTTCATACCAAGATCCTTCTCTCCTGACCCATTCACTAACCAGTTCATGCCTTCCGCCTTCCTCCAAATTTGCGGACTCATGCGATCTCCTCTCAGATTGTCTTGATCCAGCAATGTTGTCGTTTGCTTTCCCGCGACCTCCAGTCCTCCCATCCATGGGCCACTAATCGCTACCCTCCATGTATGTGATCCCTGGCTGTCAAATGGTCCCCCAACACCGGATCACACGACCCGCTCCATTATCTTGTTGTAATATGGTGTTTGGGTTTTGTTTCATGTTCTTGTTTTTGTGTCTTTTATTTTGTAGTTTGATTCCTGCTGTTTGTGTCACGCTTCCCTTGCCTCATGTCTCTTCTTCTTCTTCTTCTTCTTATATCTTTCCGGCAGTGTAGACGCTACTAGGCGTATTACTGCCCTCCACAGGTCAAAATTTGAACTAAATTCTTATATACAGTCCTGTATTATGCAAGAACTG
>NW_015644876.1:0-1102 GCF_001515625.1 Sinocyclocheilus rhinocerous
GAGCATTATTTCGTTCTTTTATAATTTCTGTACATTTATCATTCCGAAGGGAACGCCCACGTGAATACCGATCTTTTATTGGTTTACGTCTGCTTGTTGCTTTAGAATGAGGACTGGGCTCAAACAGAGATTTGCTGCGTCCCAATGTGCCTACTATGCACATACTACGCCCTTAAAGTATGTACTTTTTTGGTGAAGAAAAAGTACACACTTTTGAGTGTGTAGTAGAAGAGTAGGCAAGCTTTGGGACATAGCCTTCTATAACGTCATACAGTTGCGTCTATACTTTTGACAAACACAAATAACATGTTCTACTGATTCCTCCATTCCACACAGTGCTCACATAATCCTGTTGGATGTTTATTTATTATTTTTAAGGTTTTATTCAGCATAGTATGCCCAACCCTTAATCTTGTTAGAATATTTTCCTCTTTGGTGCTTCTTTTAGTTATTCTCACTACTCCTACCTCTCGTTGTATTTCTTAAAGCTGACGTCCTGTATTTCCTGTATCCCATTTATGTTGCCACTCCTTAGTGGTATATGCTTTAATTACTGCTTTTGCTTCATATTTACTAATTGAGATATTCATGATCTCCTCGTTTTCCAATGCCTGTTTTGCTAATCCATTAACCTTTTCATTACCCTTTATCCCCATATGAGCTGGTATCCACATAAATATTATCATGATGAGTCTGTTGAGCTTATGAATGCAATGGGTAATCAGAGACGTTCAGATGAGTCATCGCTGAAACGCGGTGTTTTGTTCACTTGCTCGCTGACTGTGCAGATGTGCGTACGAATGTAAGCAAGATATTCATTTCACAGTGTAAACAGCTTCAGTGATTTAAATGGGAGTATTTGAGAGTGCCTGAACTCTGGCTAGACTGAAGGGAAAATGTTCTTTGATCATTTAAATGTTCTTTGCTCTCTGTAAAATGAAAATGTTATAGCCTAATATAGTAACTTACAATATTGTTATTAAATTCACATTAAATACAAAGTCCGTCGTATTAAAAATATTTTATGGTATGACACCCATATCTGGTAGGCCTATTCAAGTAAAAAGTCGGGTTTTTATGTGTAGTTAATAGATTACACTAT
>NW_015644877.1:0-1181 GCF_001515625.1 Sinocyclocheilus rhinocerous
AATCTAATGAAAAATGGTGTGTCTGATTGGTCCAGACTCTACACCAGTACACTGAACCGAGAACTGTTTCTTTTGGACACGTCCGATTTGAGAACCGATGAGCTGATTCTCGTTCTCGGCTGCATCTGAAAACTCTAAAATGCTGCCTTCGGAGGCAGCATTCAAAGGCAGGAAGGTAGCAAGGCACGTCCGAATCCAAATTCGACTTTACTTCCTGTCTCCGGAGGTACCTTCTTCTGATCGAATTTTGTAGGCAGCATAGATGTATCCTTCGCTGCCTTTGATATCCCACAATCCTGTCCATTCCGTGACAGTTGAGTTAAAAAATAAAGATGGCGTCTGAAAGTTGCTTTTGGTGGTCCGTTTGTGTATAAATGTATATTTCTGACTAACTTTTTGCACTTTTGATGTTATTTCTAGCGAGAAATCAGTATTATAGTAATTAAATATTCGTTTAGTTATCACAAAAACTCGTTCTATTTTGTTGTAGATCATTAAACCGTTACGTTGCCTCAGAAGCCTGTCCAAAGTCAGTCTCATGAGGTGCCTTTGTGCAAAAACGCTGCCTGCAAAGTCATTGCCTCATAAGGCAGCGAGGCAGCAAGTCAGCTGCCTAAGTTTTCGAATGCAGCCCTCTAGTCAAGAACCGGTTGCATCGGTTTACGGATCACCAGAACACTGAACCGAGAACTGTTTCTTTCGGACACGTCTGATTTGAGAACCGATGAGCTGATTCTCGTTCTCGAGTCAAGAACCGGTTGCATCGGTTTACGGATCACCAGAACACTGAACCGAGAACTGTATAGACGTCTAACCATAGCCCAAGAATAGACTAATCATCAAATAGACAACTAATGAAAGCCTACATATATAAATCTAATAGACAACAAATGGCAATCCATCCAAACAAATTAAATATACAGCTTTTATTAAAAAAAATAACATTTTTAACAACTTGGACAACTTAAGACGATACAAAATGATAAAAATATAAAAGAATTAATGACAAAATAAAAATTTATAAATACAATACACTTAAATATAAATATTATGATAAAAAAAGGACTTTGTCAAAGATGAGAGCTTTAGTGAGGAAATGTTGTTTTGGAGAGGTTTTTTTTTTTAGCCATTGCTGCCCGGATCTTTTCAATTTCCAACCGCTTTTCCAGATGTTGAAACTA
>NW_015644877.1:1331-2645 GCF_001515625.1 Sinocyclocheilus rhinocerous
GGAACGATGTATGTTATAATACATCGTGTACACTCACTAAACAAGTGAGAGTGGAGAGATTCGTCCTCGCGCGAGCCGATCGCAAGACATCTGGTAGGGGGGGCACCACGTAGACACGCCCCTGCTTACAAGACCAAGTAGGAATGTCCTTTATCGTTTGTTGTTTACCCGCTGCTCTCAGACAGGTAAACTTAGTGCTCTCTCGTGTAAAAAAAAAAATTCAAAACACAACACTGATCTCTACTAACTCTCACGTCTCGCATTGCCAGTAGTCATGTCTCAGTAGGGCTACAATTGCCATCTAGCGGTTGGGAATTGTAATTGCATTTTTATTTATAAAATAAAAGACAGCCGAATATCAATAATATCATATAATGTGTATGAATGTAACATTTAACAGCTTGTGGGATGCATGACATCATATTATCAAATGCAAGTAAACTTTTTAAACATTTAAATTAGCATTATTTTTGGCATAATAAAAAATGCTATATTTAATAATGCTGTAGAATAATTAAATAAAATATAAAATAATGCTAATTTAAATGTTTCAAAAGTTTACTTGTATTTGATAAGAAGCTGCGTGGGCGAAAATTACATGTAAACAATTTTAAGGCTATTTTGGCTATGCTCATCGCTGGTCTGGTTACTGGTATAGGGCTATAGCCAAGCCGTTAAAATTAGACCACAGATTGCCTCGATTTCGCCAGGTGGGCTAAAAGCAGACTACACATAGCCCATCCAATTTAGAGCTGGGCTAAAAGCAGACTACTCGTAGCCCATCTAATTTAGAGCTAAATCGTGGCTACATAGGCTATAGATCATGTCATGAAATGACACTTATATCTTTGTAGATATTATTGACACTGCGAACATGATGGGATATCAACCATCTCATGCGCTGCCTGGCCAAAAACTACAGTGAATCAGGTTTGAATATAAGTGGGCTACAGATAGCCGCTCTGACTACAAACTAAATCGTGGCTACGCACAGGCTAAGTATTGAACATGTCAAAGAAATGAAACCAAACACCTTGTAAACGCTGTTACTTTGCTTACATGATGGAATATCATACATCTCACAAGTTATTTTGCCAAAAAACGACATGAAACCAAATTCAAGGTTATTTGGGCTAGAAGTGGGTTACACATAGCCAGACTATATCGGGTCTATAGTTAACCGAGACATTGAAATGACGGCTATTGCTTGCTGGGTAGTTCACTGAACCGAGAACCGTTTCTTTCGGACACATCCGATTTGAGAACCGTTGAGCTGATGATACTGCGCATGCATGTAATTTTTCAAGAGGACGA
>NW_015644878.1:0-375 GCF_001515625.1 Sinocyclocheilus rhinocerous
TATCTGTTGATTTCTTGAACGCAATGGCCAATCAGAAACATTTTGCCAGAATTCAGTCACCGCTGAAAGCGGCTCAGTTTTTAAGTGCAGTTTTGCACGCTCGTGAATCATCTCATGACTAAGTGCAGACGCGATGTAAATAAGAGATTCATTGTGCAGTTTAGAGAGCTTCATTGATTATTAGGGAACTTTGTAAGATCGCGATGAACGAAGATGAGTGACGCTTTTTAGTGGGAGCGCGCTTTGCGCACTTTCTAGGGTATAATCCATTCAGAATTTGTATGAAACTCTAGTTTTTCGGACACATAGGCTACACCCTGCAAAGTTTCGGGAATGACATCCGCATATTTATGCGGGATTCACTCTCGAAATAGC
>NW_015644878.1:414-632 GCF_001515625.1 Sinocyclocheilus rhinocerous
GCAGTGATTGGCAATGGACGGAACATAAAATATGTTGATTTAATTCTGGATGGAACCGGTGCCAAACCTCCACAGACAGCGCGTGTCCAGAGCGAGAACTAATTCACGGACCAAAAGCATGAGTAAACTTTATTGATATCGGGATATATCAACCAGTAATTTAATTTCATTTGCAGTAATGGACGGTAGAAAGTTCAGCAATGAATGGTATGCGATTT
>NW_015644879.1:0-129 GCF_001515625.1 Sinocyclocheilus rhinocerous
CAAGTTCTTTTAGCTTTGTCGTGAGGTAAAGTTCTTCAGAGTGAGCTGGTGAACGTTTCAGCACTGCCCCCGCCCCCTTTTGCTCACGTGTCAGTCGAGGAACAGGTGACCCGGTCCTGCTTGGCAGGG
>NW_015644879.1:389-777 GCF_001515625.1 Sinocyclocheilus rhinocerous
TTGTAGCTTGTTGGAGAGATCAGCGTAGTCAGCCTTGCCTCGTTCCATTTCTTGGGTAGTAGCTGCTAGGGTTTCTTTTAGCCTAGTGATCTCCTCCTCGGCGCCCTGTTCCACTTCATCAGGCCCTTCCTGTCGTTCCTGAGCCTCCAGTTCTAGCTGCTCGACGCGTCGTTGTGCAGTTAGCTCCTGCTGGAGATGGGCGGCGTGCCTGTCGCTCAGCTTGAGGGTGGCGATGAGTGTGTGGCTTAAGGAGCCGGTGATCTTGGCTAACTCTTTGTGACTGTAGCTCTGACTCGGGTCTTGTCTCATCAGGCTTGTTATGTTGTCATCCAGCTGATCCTGCGTCTGATGCCTCAGTGTTTCAGCGGCCTTAGGTAGGAGGCTGTCT
>NW_015644880.1:0-534 GCF_001515625.1 Sinocyclocheilus rhinocerous
TCAGAAGACTTATATGATGTCACTTCCTGTTAATGATGTCACATACGGATCAGTTAATTATTTTTAATGGGTGGAGAATGATTTGTGTAACAGGGTTGAGGGGCTACTGAGGTACGGAACTAAATAATATGATTTTAATTAATAATCATAAATTTACTTACTAAAAAAATATTACCAGCAAAAAAGCACAGATAGATATTTATAAGAATGGCAAAATGTATGGACTTTTTTCTAATTTTATTATTCATATCCCAAGTACACTTTCATAGAAGGTCATGAGGGACATGACAAAATAGGTGGTGTCAACTGAAAAAAACAAGATAATTTCAAATATAAAGATAAAATGTATGTCATGTTTTTAAACCTTATTAAAGGAGACATTTCAATTAATACAAAAAGCTTTTAAAAATAGATTTTGGTGACCCAATAGATAAAATACACTTAAAAAGTTCAGAGGGACTCAAATCTTACCGGTTTCGTGGAATGACTCATCTACTTTCGGAAGGCCAAATAAAGTGCTTTTGCTTTCGCCTA
>NW_015644881.1:0-1009 GCF_001515625.1 Sinocyclocheilus rhinocerous
CACTAAGTGCAAATAATGATCAATTCTGTTTACACTAAAATAGCAATATTTTCTTTAGCAATAGTTTGTGTAAATACTAGTTAGGTGGGAGATATTTATTCCTCAGTACAGTTGTCACAAATCCTGTTCATGAACTTCCATCTGCTTGCCACCAGAGGTCGCCCTCCCATTATATTGACTCTTACACCACACAAACTGTTACACATCACTTCCCATGCTCCATTGCACTAATCACAAGCTCACCTGAAACCAATCACACACAGCTGCTACAAATAACACACACTATATAAATCAGTCTCACACCACCATTCAAGGCAGAGTATTGCTCAGCATTTATCGCTCACCTAGGGATAGCTACTTTACGGAGCCATTTCACTCTTCTAGCGATAGCTGCATTACGGAGCCATTCCCAGTTCCCAGTTCTAGTTCTAGTCTTAGTCTAGCCACTTCGTGTTGCCTTGTTGTCTGTTTCCTGACCTTCTGCCTGTGTTTCTTTGACTAACCCTTTGTCTTGCTGTTTCGACTGTCTTTCCACCTCGCCTGGACTATTGCTCGTGTTATTGGTTTACCCCTTTTGTCAAGCCCTCTGGATACTGTCCGCCGATCGAAGACCCACGCTAGCCCTAGGAATATTCTTTGACTTGCCTGTGATATACCTGTGTTATCTGACCCTTGCCTGTTTATTGACCACGCCTTTGTAAATAAAGCCTTGCACATGGATCCGCACGTCTCACATCTCGTTCGCCCCTTAACAGAATGCTCGGCCACACAAGGATCCAGCAGCTTTTCAAGTGGACACTGGCCAGGTATGGACATTGCAAGACTGTTATTAGCCCTCAAACAGAGCACACGATCGCTCGAGGACTATATTCAAGAGTATCTGAACTTTGCTTATTTTTCTGATCTGCCGGACTGTGACATAGACTTCTTTTGTGAGGGCATTAATCAGCCGGTCAAATCACGCTTAATCCGTGAAGGTCCCCGCTCATCTCTCAGTCAGTTTATGGAC
>NW_015644882.1:0-1140 GCF_001515625.1 Sinocyclocheilus rhinocerous
TTCTCTGGTTATTATTTGAAATGTAATTTGTGCTAATAATAATGTAATAATAAAAATAAAAGGAACGAGAGTTGATCTCTTAAGACTTACAAAAATTTGTTATGATCTATCGTGTGGATTTTTCATTTTTATCATTTAATTTTTAGAGATACTATCCTGCAAAACCATTTTGAATGTGGCTTACATGTTTTAGTTCACAAGTGGCTGTAAGAAATGGATACATGAGAGACATTCTTGCACAATGAGTTGTTAAAAGGTTTTCACAATGTTTTAATGTCTTTGTGTTAATCTATTTATTTCGTCCCAATGTATCATTTCATACTCCGTTTCTACACCAGTAATTAAATTATTTCAGTGGTCAGTAAAGTGCCATTAAATCACTGCTGATTCTAACTTTGCATCACTTTAAAGTTTAAGGCAGCAGTTACAAACTACAGTTTTCAATTTTAGTTTATTGAATTTTAGTGAGGGTAAACAGGCCTGAAAATGGTGCCATTAGACATATAGTTCCCAGTGTTATTTTAGTAAATTTATATACTGTCATAGTATTTATTAATATTTTGAATTAGCCTGTTTTTATATTTTCAGCTTTATTATAATTAAAGTTTTACTAAATTTGTGCTTTTGTTATTTATTCATTTTTATTTCAGTTCAGTCACTTTAGTACTAATTCCCAGGGCGACATTTCTAATGTTCGTTTAAGTTGTTTAGGTTTTTATCTAATATTTTATTTTATTTCAGCTTTATGTCAAGCTACAATTTTAATAAATTTAGCTATAGCAAACACTAAAACCAATTACAAAACCTGAATTATTTGACAAAATATCAGCATTAGTGTACTCCCTTGTAGAATCAAATCCTTCTGTATTAAACAGATCTGTTTAAACTAGAATAAACAGCCAAAGTTATGAAAACTCTGCCTATAGATAAACCAGATGATGGATGGGTTAAGAAACTCGCTGACTTCTTGCATAATGAAATCTAAGTGCTTGCATAACCAGTAAAAGCACCCTAAAAACTAAAGAAAATACATGTTTTTTTTATTAATTTCATGGATTTTAAGAGAATAAACAGCCAAAGTTATGAAAACTCTGCCTACAGTGTTGGGAGTAACGCATTACAAAAGTAATAATATTACAG
>NW_015644883.1:0-573 GCF_001515625.1 Sinocyclocheilus rhinocerous
TTAATCAATATAATTTAATTTGATATATTTTATTTAAAAAAAGTGCATTTATATCAAGAGAATCACTAGTTAAGGACTATTTCCGGTACGGATCGGGTAGTGTCAACAACACATTAAAACATTACATTATTATTAGTATTATAATTAATAAACAGTATTATTATAACTACCCGAAATTGCCGTAAATGGTTTCGTCATACAGACAGGAAGTAGACGCATTTCCGCACATGCGCCGTACAAATCGTGTTTCCGGTACGGATCGAGTAGTGACTAGGGATATGCCGGTATCAAATTCTCATGTTGCGACAACTTTTTTTTTATTTTTTATTTTTTTATTGCAATTGAAAGAATAACAGCAGTTATGAAGTAACGGGGCAAACGGACATCATCATGTAAAGTTAGACAATCTACACAAATTAACAAAATATATTAATGATAAAGAAAGAAAAAGAAAGTCTTTTAAAGATAGCTTACAATAGACGCAAGAATGTTAAATGTTTTAGAAGCTTTGGAGCTCAACGGATTAGGCATATTCTTAAAAGAAGTAAAAAGGGACTTTATATCAGATAAAAA
>NW_015644884.1:0-547 GCF_001515625.1 Sinocyclocheilus rhinocerous
TAAGAAAATGAAAGAAAAACTGTGCAACAAGTAGCCTAGTATGCAAAGTTTCGGTTCATTTTTGTTCTGCGCGAAAGGAAACCAAGACGGCAGAAAGCGGCATCCTATTGTTCTTTAGGCTTATTTTACAAAAGCACAAAGATTTGTTTTTATTGTGAATGTACACAAATAAAAGCAAACCTTTTACAATTCCGATTATCTTTGATTAAAAGGAGAGTAGCCTAGTTGCTTCCACTGTTAAATTCAAGTGATTGTGCTGGCGCCGCATGTGCGCGCACAGTTAAGCATTGCTACCTTGACCCGGCACCGCTTTGCTACCTTGACAATGCAGCCTGTTCATTATTATAATAAAATACAGTCAGTCAAAAATATGGATTTGAAGCCATTTGTGCATTTTGAGAGAGAGAGAGCGTGCGCTGTGATTCACTCACGCTGTTTGTGAAATTGTCTCGCAGTAAGTTTTCAAATGACTTTATATGTTATTTAATTAAGAAATATGAACTGTACCTCACCTTCAGCATTATAATTATTTCACCTGCGCCGGACA
>NW_015644885.1:0-446 GCF_001515625.1 Sinocyclocheilus rhinocerous
TGATTTTGAACAGATGTAAACAATGGCAGGAGGCTTAAAAAGTATAGACGTGATACCAGCTAAATGTAATTTTTGTACTAAATCGCAGAAAAGTACAGTACGTACTTTAGACTGCTATTCCTCACTCTGTGAAGTAACGTGAGGGAGGAAACTAGTTGACGTTAGCTAGTTAATTAGCCATGTTATCTGCCTCGGTAGCAAGCCAAATTGCATTTATTTCAACACTGAAACAAACGGCGGGTGGGGCTCTGTCTCGATCGGGGGTGAAAGAGGGAGAAATGAAGATGACACAAATACCTAGTTTATGTTCGACCTGGAAGTATTTATTTAGCGATTGGCGCTAAAACGTCATCTGTACGGAACATCGTTGTGTACGGAACATGGTTAGTCTACGTTACCCGAAAAATTCCCATACGACAGACTTCGTCTTTTTCGACGGGGGAAAA
>NW_015644885.1:558-961 GCF_001515625.1 Sinocyclocheilus rhinocerous
CGCTACGCTCTTCGCTGCACACAACTGAGGGAGTCCTGCACTTTCCGTCTTTGACGACGCGTAAAAAAACTGCACATACCGCAGGAACGGTATAACGGAAAATTTTAGTGGTTTTGAAACCGTGACTTTTCCAAACAAACCGCTGTCTTGAAACCGGTTATCGTCCCATGCCTACAAGTGACAGGTGAGTGCTTTATTGTTTGACGAGTATTGCATCATGCACATTGTTATGGAGGTGTATGTGGTGCGTTGATAATACTGTGGTGTGGTGTGTGGATGTCCAGCATTTGTACACTTTTGCTGCTGTGTGCGTGTCGTCATTTAAGTGACGTGAATGTTCATAGTGAACCGCGTATTTGTGGATTACTTTTACTGATCCATGTAGGGAAATTTACTCTGCATT
>NW_015644886.1:0-1039 GCF_001515625.1 Sinocyclocheilus rhinocerous
TCTCTGAGGGGAACAAGAGCCCCCTCCACGACTTTCGTGAAGACACGGGGAGACAGGAACAGCCCGAAGGGCAGGACCTTGTACTCGTATGCACGTCCCTCGAACGCGAACCGCAGAAATGGTCTGTGGCGCGGAAGGATCGACACATGAAAGTACACGTCCTTCAGGTCGGTCGCTGCAAACCAATCTCGGGAACGGATGCACCCGCAGATGCGTTTCTGCGTCAACATCTTGAACGGTAACCGGCGAAGGGCCCGGACATCTTGAACGGTAACCTGTGCAGGGCCCGGTTCAAGACACGCAGGTCCAAGATTGGCCGTAACTCACCGCCTTTCTTGGGTACAATGAAGTAAGTAAGGGCTAATCCTGTATTCATATCGGCTGGAGGGACCGGCTCTATCGGATCCTTCGCCAGTAAGACTGCGATCTCCGCATGTAAGACAGGAGCATCGGCCGCCTTCACAGTCATGAAGCGGATGCCACTAAACTTGGGGGGACGCCGGGCAAACTGAATCGCATAGCCGAAGCTCACGGTCCGCAGAAGCCAGCGAGACGGGCTGGGTAGTGCTAGCCAGGTACCCAGATACCGTGCAAGCGGGACCAACGGAACCACCATACCGTGCAAGCAGGACCAACAGAACCCGCAGTGGGGCAGCGAGGTGGAACGCAGGGACCCAATTCGGACGGCTTGTGAGTGGACCGAAGAGGGGGCTGAGTGTGCGGTGCAGCACTTACCTGGTTCCACAGTTTGGCAGAGGGTGTGTGAGTAGGGCCTTTGTTGATGCTCTGGAACCGCCCGCTGCTGCCTGCTGGTGACAGAGGAGGATGAGTGCGGTCCGGAGTTGAACCGTGAGGCCGACGGCGGGGAAAAACAAAACAAAAGATTCTCCACCCGACCCTCCTCCTGGTACGCTCTTTGTAGAGGGCCCAGCGCGTTCCTTCGGCGGCTCGGCTGGCTGCGGAGCGCTGGAGGAGTGGTGGGCCCCCAAGGGTTGGTTCCCTGAGGGGTTTGCCACCACTGTAACCCTCAGACCGCCCG
>NW_015644886.1:1142-2262 GCF_001515625.1 Sinocyclocheilus rhinocerous
GCCGCTTTGCTGAAGGCTGCTGCGGATGGGGCGCGGGAGCGGGGCGGATGCGGGGGCCCGCCCTCGGCGACGAGCAGGCTGGGGCGCTGCAGCCGGCGGACGGGTGGAGGCAGCAGCTGCCCGCCGGGGCAGGATGTGTTGGATCGCCTCAGTCTGCTTCTGGGCAGCCGAGAACTGCTGGGCAAAGCTCTCGACCGCGTCGCTGAAGAGGCCGGTCTGGGACACAGGGGCATTGATGAACCGTACCTTGTCGGCGTCCCTCATGTCGGCCAGACACAGCCAGAGATGGCGCTCCTGGACCACAAGCGTGGACATCGCACGACCCAGAGAACTCGCGGTGACCTTCGTCGCTCGGAGCACAAGGTCAGTAGCGGTTCGGAGCTCTTTCAGAACTTCTGGATCATGACCTCCCTCGTGCAGGTCCTTCAGTGCCTTGGCCTGGTGCACCTGCAGTAACGCCATAGCGTGTAAGGCGGAGGCAGCTTCCCCGCAAGCCGTATAAGCACCGCCGGTCAGACCAGACGAATGCCTACAGGCCCGGGAAGGGAGCAACGGGTTTCCCCGCCAGGAAGAGGCGGTCTTAGGACACAACTGCATCACTACTGACCGCTCCACCGGGGGGAACGCTGAATACCCCCTCGCTGCACCACCGTCGAGGGTGGTGAGGGAGGAGGAGCTAGCAGGCCGGTTTCTGGCAGTAAAAGGTGCCATCCATGACCTGGTGAGCTCCTCATGCACCTCCGGGAAGAAAGGCACCGGAGCGGGGTGCTGAGAACCAGCGAGAGCCACCCCAAGAAACCAATCATCCAACCTCGAGGGCTCGGGACACGGTGGAGGTTTCCACTCGAGCCCGACCCTTTCGGCGGCCCGGGAAAGCATAGCTGTCATCTCCGGATCCGATTCAGGCTTTGCCACCGTCCCGGAGGGCTTGAAGAGGGGCCAGCGCGTTCCTTTGGCCGCTCAACTGGATCTGAAGTGCTAGAAGAGTGGTGGACCCCGAGGGTTGGTTCCCTGAGGGGTTTGCCACCACTGTAACCCTCAGACAGCCCGCGAAAAGCTGGTATGCGTTGCATTTGCTGTCTTTTTATGCTCACGCTGTGATCAGCGGCAGCTGGATGCA
>NW_015644887.1:0-144 GCF_001515625.1 Sinocyclocheilus rhinocerous
GCTGCGCACGCTCCGCTCTCGCCTGGCCGTGTTTGATGAGAGCGGTCAGGCTCGCGGGTGGATTTAGCGGATGGATCCGAGACGGGCTCGTCCTTTTCTCGGTCCTCACCCGCTAGATCCGCGGCTCTCTCTCAGTGTTCGGAA
>NW_015644887.1:449-833 GCF_001515625.1 Sinocyclocheilus rhinocerous
TTTCTGAAACGAGATCACAGCCTTCACGACGGGGTCCTTCCGTTTTTCCCCGATCTCCATGCTGAGGTGTCAAGATTGTGGGAGAAACCGTACTCATCCCGTATTACAGCCCCACAGTCTCGAATTATTCAAAAGAACATTGTGGGGCTGAATGATAAGGGATATGGGGCGATGCCAGTGGTGGAGCAGACGCTTGCGAGCTATCTCTCCCCATCCTCAGCATCGTCCCTGAAGGCCCCGAAGCTTCCCACCAGGCCCGTTAGGCTTTCATCGAGTCTGGTTGGGAAAGCTTATACGGCGGTAGGTCAGACTGGCCCATGTTTGTACACCATGGGTGGTGCTGCTGAGCGGGAGCAGCCCAAGCCATCAAGCTCCTCATATTGC
>NW_015644888.1:0-155 GCF_001515625.1 Sinocyclocheilus rhinocerous
GAGAGCCTCTCAGACGGTTGAGGACCAAGCGGCAGTGTGTCGGGAAACCGGACCCAGAATTTTATTTATTTATTTATTTTTTTCCTCTCTCCCCTCTCTCGTCTGTCTCTCCTCATCCTTCCGTCTCCTTTTCTCTCGCCTCGTCTGTCTGTCCT
>NW_015644888.1:405-514 GCF_001515625.1 Sinocyclocheilus rhinocerous
ACGGAGGAGCTCCGGAAGGATAAAAGGAGGAGTGACGACAGTGTTGGACGAGAGAGGATCAGATCTGGATTTTATTTTGTGTTTTGGTTTCGTTTGTGCGCGACAGTCG
>NW_015644889.1:0-537 GCF_001515625.1 Sinocyclocheilus rhinocerous
TGACCTTACTAAATGTCTCCAGGACATTAATATTTGGATGACTAACAATTTTTTTAAGTTAAATACCAATAATACAGAAGCCCTCCTTGTGGGTTCTAGGTCTGTCTTATCTAAAACTCAATCCTTTACTTTGTTCATTGATAATTGTTCAGTCAATTTTTCTACCCAGGTGAAAAGTCTTGGGGTTACACTGGATGGTTTGCTTTCGTTTGGCTCTCATATTAGTAATATTTCACGTTCTGCATTTTTTCATTTACGCAACATTGCTAGACTTCGTTCTTCACTCTCTCAACATAGTACTGAAGTGCTTATTCATGCATTGGTTACATCTCGGATTGATTACTGTAATTCTCTTTTATTTGGCATTCCTGAAGAACAACTTCATCGATTACAGTTAATTCAGAATTCAGCAGCTAGGATAGTTACCCGTTTATGTACTTTCGATCACATAACTCTTATTCTTTTTAAGTTGCATTGGCTTCCTGTTCATTATCTTCATAATTTGGCACCTCATTATCTTTCAGATCTTCTCCATTT
>NW_015644890.1:0-589 GCF_001515625.1 Sinocyclocheilus rhinocerous
GCTGGGGGCTCAGCTAGAATATTTTAAACTCACGTGCGAAAGGGTGAATTATACTAGATGAAAAGTAAAATACCGTCTAAACGTTTCTGAAGACAGTCCGTTCCCCTCAGAAACATTCATATAAACCTCAAATCAATATTTAGGATTTTCTTTCAATAGTGATCTGCCTGCTACAGTATTTTTCTCTGTGCGTCTGTCTTCAGCGTCTCTGGCCTGTGTTAACGGGCGTTTACGGACTTCATATTTTCACATAAATTACATTTGGAAAATGAAATGCATTGCAACGCAGCTTGTGCAAGTCCAGAACAGAGATCGGCTGCAATAAAACAATAAACGGCCGGTTGCCGATCGCGTAAGTTCCAGAGGAAGCTCCTTCAGTCGTCATACACACACACAGGTGACTGAGCGCTCGCTCGCACCAACAGGAGGAGGAGGATTGTGCGCTCGCTCGCACCAACAGGAGGCGGCTCGTGTTACTCTCTACACTGCACTCAACCTGAGGGATTCTTACACTTTCAGTCTTTGAGGAGACATGAAAACAGCTCATACCGCAGGAACGGTATAACAGAAAATATTAGCGGTTTTGAAA
>NW_015644891.1:0-592 GCF_001515625.1 Sinocyclocheilus rhinocerous
CAATTTTCCTGTAAGAGAAAAGTTTTTTTTTTTTTTGTAAGGAAAAGGACGTTAATGGTAAGATGAGAGGGACGGATAAAACAACAAAATACCCTTTTCTGGTAGCAGAATGAGGATATGAATTTTCTTCTCCTTTTTCTTTTGGTTAAGTTTGGTTTAGAAGGTGGTTCTAAACCGGTGTTGGGAAATGGGTATTTCTAAATGACTGTGGTTGTTATTAAAATTCCTTCGGGTGAAGGGAAAATAATAACAATGACAGTATTGGTTTCTTAGCTGTTAAGATTGACACCGTCCACCAATTAGATGTTCCTAGATGCTTGTTCAAATTTTTGGCGGGTGTCTGCCAGTCCTCTTAGCTGGGTAGGGTTTCGCAAGAGAGTGAAAGGTAAATGGAAGACAATTTTGAAACGGCGTTCTCAAGTTTCACAAAATACCTGTTCAATTTCTAAAAATTTCTGCTTTGTGATTTTCACAGGCAAAATCCCAGCAAACAGCAGTAGCAGTCAACTTAGAAGAAAACAGCTGAGAGAGAGAAGCAGAAGAAGGAAAGAGAGAAGTTTTGCTCCCCAAATGTTAGGAAGAATGACAGGGT
>NW_015644892.1:0-2098 GCF_001515625.1 Sinocyclocheilus rhinocerous
ACTGAACAAATTTTACTGCAGGAAGTGGAAAAAAATGCAAACTGTACAAAACACAGAATTACACAAAACTCTTAGTGGCTTCAAGAACATTAGAACATTAGACATTAGTCTCGTCTCGTCTGGATTTTTCAAGAATACGTTATGTGGGGAGATTTTTTTGGTCATCTTCTCTTATGGGTAGGTTTAGGTATAGAAACATTACCTACCCATAACAGGGTTACATTAGGGTTAGGGTTAGGATACAGGATACATTACCTACCCATAACACGGTTACATTAGGGTTAGGGTTGGGATACAGGATACAATGTGATGGCCACACTCATTCATCATAGACTAGCATTTAAAAACTGGAACCTGCTCCATATACTGAATATTTGAATTTTTTATTTTTTTTTTTAATCTTTTTTGATACCTGAGTACACATAGTGTCTAAAATGACCCTTCCTACAAACAAAAAGCAAGTAAGAACAGAAGTCTACATATAACTTTTTTTTTTAACTTCTATTTTCTTTTAAGATTTGTCACATTCACTTCAATTGTGTTATTGTAACCCCAATTTTTTCAAGAAATGTTTTGAAGTAAGGCGGGATAAAATCTCCCCACATAACGTATTCTTGAAAAATCCAGACGAGACGATGACTGGTAATTAACAGTGAGTGGTGGTTTCAGACATTATAGTGCCGCACTAGTACTGACTCTTATTCTGCCTGAAAGAATGAAAAGACCGTACTGAAGGTGGAGCGATTCAACCAATCAGATGAAAGGAGCATTTCAGCGCCGCCCACACGTGCGAATTAAATATTGAAGCCATAAACCGAATTTTAAACCCCAAATGAAAAATGTTAAACTAAACGGAAAAATGAATAAACGAGCCGTTTTTCCATTTCTCATTATTGCATTCCAAATAGGAGATGAAATGATCAAAACGTACACGGACCCATCAGTCCGGCCCAGAGTGTAGATACAGTGCAACTCTGAAATCCATACCTCAACTTTAACGATAACGGCACAGAGGAATGATGCTGTTTGAATCACTTCCAGAGTGTTTGTTTGTTTTGTATTGTTTCCAGCTGATGAGCGATAAAAACCATTGACAGCCAATCAGCATCCATCTGCTTGAGCATTTAAAGGGACAGACGAGAAAACAAAACTGTTTTGAGTTTTTGTGTACTGAATTTTTTTTTTTCAGTAAATTTGTGCATTGTTTTATATTCTCTGATGATTAAAGATGTGTGTCGTCTGTTGTGATTTTTAATTTGTCTTGTGATAGGCTAATCCATTATGTACAAGAAAACGACAAAGACTGGCTGGAGAGTGACAAACACTGAGCAGCAATCAGAAGAAGACACAAAAACAAGGAGGTACTTCTATACAGCGTGAAGCACACAGCTATAGGTCGATAATCTCCAGGCTGCTGAAGTCTCAGCATTCCAACCCTGTTACCAAACCACCAGAGGAAAGGCGAAGGGGGAACAGGAGGGAAACAAGCAAAGCAAAATAAATAGAATGAGATGATTATTGAAAGCATGACTGAGTAAATAAAGAGCACTCCATTACAAGCTTCTACATTCACAGCACTTTACATAAAGAAATAGACTTAAATTTGTTCTGCTTCTGCAACAAGGAAGCTTTGAAAACCTCATGAAAGGTCATGGTGCAAATGCAAATCTCAACACAGGATTATCAGCGGGTTAGATATCAGTGAGTAGTTTTTAAAGGAATCTTTATTTTGTAGAATAAATGCAATGAGCAAAATCTATTAGGTGTCAGCCTAGTCTGACTGTCTGGTGTTCTGAGCTATTTACTCTTTTCTCTCTCTTCTCAGGGCTCGGCCTGTGATGTCTGTATTTGCACAGCTCAGTTTCAGTCCAATGGAAATCAGTCTGAGCTACTTTGAATGTCCAGGTGACAATACATTTAATGCATTTAATCTCACGTCATGTTTCACAGTGACCGAGCGGACCAGCAGCACAGGTAACGTCAATGAAGTTTCAGAGAGTCTCTCTGTGGCGTGAAGAATACGACCTCATGTCTGACCTCTTCGTGTCTCACCTCCTCGTGTCTCTCCTCCTCGTGTCTCACCTCCTCGTGTCTCACC
>NW_015644893.1:0-1486 GCF_001515625.1 Sinocyclocheilus rhinocerous
ACTGATGAAGGCGTGATTGTTGTGGGAGGAGCTTCACTGAACATGGATTTCTGTTTGGAAAAAGCAGATTTGCTCAGTAATTAAAAAATAATAATAATTTACAGATTTAGACAATTATGTGAGTGAAGCAGATATCCTTTAAGCCTTACAAATATAAAGTGTTGTCTCTTTGTAGATCATTATATTACTAAATTAAAAGTAACAGCGTCAACACAAAGAGCACATCAGTTTAAAATGCTCATTCAGTAACACTGCAATCCCATATCTGTTAATTCACACAATCTATGCATTTCTGTTTTCTGTTGTTAGCATTACTATCCATATTTTATTTTTTTTATTCTGCCCCAGTATTTACATATAAGCTACCTGGTGTAAAAATACAGAACAGAACACAATGTAAATTCTTCCAAATATAAATATCAGTAAGAATAAAAAATTAAAGCATAAACACAGACATTTGATGACACCCATCTTCATTAACAATTACAGTCAATTAACTACACTGTATCTAAATATAGTTTGATTTTCTAACAAATACATTCAGAGCAATTAAAGTAAGTTATTAACATGTTATAGTTTTATATGTGCAGTAATTGACAGTGATCATAAAATCTTCTTTAAACTGAAAGAGTACCACAAAAGCAAAAATATGTTCACAGCTATATCTCTTCATATTTCTGTAGAGATTTAAAATATCCTGTATAGCGAGATCTCTTCATATTTCTGTATAGATTTAAAATATCCCACATGACTCATACAGACTAATTATATGATGTATTTAGCAGGACCTGTTCTCAATTTTAAAGCAACTATAACAAATTTGATCTGCGAAAGATCACGACATTAATCTCTCACAGATCACGAGACATTCAATAACAGCAACATTATCACTACAAACATCGAAACAATCGTTCACACGAACAAACACACAATCACTCAGGCCTTAATTTTCCTCACATGTTGTTCTGAGTGTTTAAGCCGGCAAACACACAAACAGTGCTGTACTCGATGATAACAAGGCTGAAACGAGCTCGTATATGTTGCATAAACAAACTGTGTAAAGTGTATTTAACAATTAAATATGTGAAATACTGTGATCTGCTCACCTCTCCTCAGAAGACTCGACGCTGACGGAGTGACCGCGCGCTGGTGGTGACGTCATCGCCGCGAGGCGGGATCAACTGCAGATCACAAAAAAACCGCCAAATTATATTTAAAACGTCTATAAAGCAACACATTAAACAAAAACAAGGGTTACTGACTTAGACTTACATTTGAATAAAATTAGATACAATTTAACATTATTTGCTTAAAGTTGTTTTGTGTTTGATGAGAAATAAAACCAAAAGCTGAAGATGTTTTTGTGGTGTATTCATCAGTGTCTTTGCAAATATATGCGATCACTGATCAATAAGATCCTCAGAGAGGAAGAAAAATAATTACACCAGAAGAATGGAAAGAGTGTGTGAGTGAAGGAGGTTGTGAA
>NW_015644894.1:0-5876 GCF_001515625.1 Sinocyclocheilus rhinocerous
CATGCTCCCCCTTCTAAACATCTCATGTCCTCATGAGATTACTTCCCTACACTTTAATGGTGACTTTAGGCTCAGAGTAATTGTTTACTTGAGCACAATGAGTACATTGTGCAATAGGGTGACACCACTCTGTGCTACATGGTTTCTTTTCTAATTCTCTCCCACCCTCAACATTTATGACCATTCCTCTATGAACCAGGGTTAAAGGTCGGTTGGTGGGCCGGCCCAAACAGTCATATCTCAATCTGACTACGGGTCTTCTATTTCTTTTGGGGCAGGAATGAACCGTCTCTACTAACTCTTTGGCAGTATTATCTGCAGCGGGATCTCCCCCTTCGAAACCAGGATCTTTGATTTCTTCTGGCCTCTGATCTGGTAGTTCTCCATGGCCATTTTCAGGGAATTCTGGCCCAGCCATCTCTGCAGGGTGTCTATCCAATTCACCTTCACAGTAAACAGTTTCGTCCTCCTCTGCAGATTCCTCCAGTGCCACACACTCTGGCCTGTGCGGTGCCTCAACCCTATCCGGGTAGTAATACCACAGGTCATCCTCTTCACTTTCAGAGTCTTTCCTCCATTCATTTCCTGCCACAGCCACGTTCCTTCCTCTTAATCCTCTCCTTTGTTTTCTCTCCACAGGTCCTGTCCTGGTCTCCGGCGGTGCAGAAACTATCCTCGGCTCTTCAGGAATGGACAACCGCAATTCATCCCCAACAGGTAAGAGATTGTCTCGGTGTAATGTTCTCATACTCCCCATACCGGATTCAGGTTTCAGACGATACACAGGTAAGTTCTTTAACTTTTCCACCACCAGGTAAGGAATGGAATTCCACTTGTCACCAAGTTTGTTCTTTCCTCTCAAGGCCAGATTTCGTATCAGCACACGATCTCCGACAGCGAAGGTCTGGTGTTTTACTTGCTTGTTGACAACTGTTTGTTTCTCTGTTGACTTTTCTGGGCAGTTTCAGTAGCTAACTGATACGCTTTCTGCAACTATGTTTTCATTCTTTCCACATACTGTCGATGGCTACTAGCTCCCTTTCCATCAGGTGAAGTCCCGAAACACACATCCACCGGCAGACGAGCTTCTCTTCCGAACAGAAGATAATACGGTAAGTAACCGGTTGCTTCGTTCTTAGTACAGATGTAAGCGTGTACTAAACTGTTAATGTGTTGACTCCATCTGCTTTTCTCTGCAGGATTTAGTGTACCGAGCATGAAAAGCAGCGTTTGGTTGAATCTTTCGGGCTGGGGGTCCCCTTGCGGATGATAGGGAGACGTCCTGGATTTTCTGATTCCCAGCATACTTAGGAGCTCTTTTATGAGACCACTCTCAAAATCTCTTCCCTGATCGGAGTGAATACGGGAGGGTAAGCCATTGTGAATGAAGAATTTGTTACACAATATCTTGGCAACAGTCAGAGCTTTTTGGTCTTTAGCTACAAACGCTTGGGCGTAGCGTGTGAAGTGGTCGGTTATAATGAGAACGTTACTGAGACCCTTTGAGTCAGGCTCGATGGACAAGAAGTCAATGCATACTAGATCGAATGGCCCACTGCTTGTCAGGAGGTGCAGTGGTGCAACCTTCTTGTATCGTCTTTCTGGTTACACAACGACCGCAATTCTTAACATACTGCTCTATATAGGTGGACATTCGGGGCCAATAGGATCGATCTCTCAGGAGTTCAGTTGTTCTCTCCACTCCCAAATGACCGAAGTAATCGTGCAAGGAGCGCAGTACTTGGGACCAGTACCTCGCAGGTAAGACTAGCTGTATCTTCTCTTTCCCACAGGAACTGTTGGTGACTTGGTACAGAAGTTGATTCTTGATCTTCAACTTGGATCCCTGCCGTTGTAACAGAGCAATGGTAGCATCAGAACTACTTATGCCAGTAAGTATTTTCCCCGACTCTACTTCTCGCTTTGCTTCACTGATTACAGGATCCTCCTCTTGCGCTTTCCTTAACTCCTCATTGGTCAACTGTTCCATATGACCCAGACTCAACGCTGTGGGACAAGTAAATCCCTCTGGAATACTCTGAGGTGGGACACCTAAATGATCCACCAGTCTGGATGATGACTCATCACTTTCCTGAACCCCAGCCAGCTATCAAATGGCTTTTACACCTGACTTTGGAATTTCCCTCCATTCAGCACAGCCAGCTGATTCACATGGGTAGCGAGACAGCACATCCACATCGATGTTGCAACTTCCTGGCTTGTACTGCAAACTGAAGTTGTAGGTAGCTAATGCCGCTAACCAACGATGACCCGTCACACTCAGCTTGGCACTTGACAACACATAGGTAAGTGGATTGTTGTCTGTTTTAACCACAAACTGGGCACCATACAGGTAGTCGTGGAACTTGTCTACAACAGCCCATTAAAGCGCCAGGAACTCCAGCTGATGGATGGGGTAACGCTGCTCGGATGCACTCAGTTTTTTGCTTGCATAGGCCATGGGTCTAAGTCCGCCAGAATGCTCCTGATTCAAAACGGCACCAAGTCCGTTCAGACTGCCATCCACATGCAGTTCATAAGGTTTAGTGGGGTCTGCGAAAGCGAGTACGGGTGCATGGGTGAGACAGTAAATTATTTTCTGGAAAGCTGCTGTACAGGCGGCATCCCAGCATTCTCCTAATGGCTCGGACTCTTTATAATACTTCTTGCCATCTACTGTCTTTCTGTTTGGGCCAGACGTTGGTGGGTAGCCTTTTGTGAGCTCTGTCAATGGCCTAACAATGGCTGAGTAGTCCTTTATGAATCGCCGGTAAAATCCACAAAACCCAAGAAACAACCTCAGTGACTTTAGGTCAGTGGGCATTTTCCAGCGTGTTACGCTTTAATCTTGGCTGGGTCTGGTGATACTTCAGCAGCTAACAGAATGTGCCCCACATAACGAACTTGGGACTGACAAAACTGGCACTTGTCAATCGAGACTTTCAAGCCACACTCTTGCAGATGGTCTAGGACTTTTAATAGCTTTTCTTCGTGTTCTTCAAGTGTGCGTCCGAACACGATGATGTCATCGAGGTAGACTATTACTTGGAGGAGGTGCATGTCACCAACAGCCTTCTCCATTAGCCGCTGGAATGTGGCTGGAGCTCCGGTAATCCCTTGAGGCATCCGCTCAAACTGAAAGAAACCTAGGGCACCTACTGCCAGTTAAACAGCCCAGGGCGTCATCGATCCTGGGAGTGGTGTACTGATCTGGGATGGTACGAGCATTCAGAGTTCTGTAGTCGATGCACATCCGGATGGCCCCACTCTTCTTTTTCGCTATTACTATGGGAGATGCGTATGGACTCCTTGACTCCTTAATAATTCCAGCCGCTAACAGATCTTTAATATGGCGTCGCACATCCTCGATGTCCGCAGGTGCAATGTGTCTGGAGCGCTCTCTGAATGGTTTTGGATCTTTTAGTCTGATGTGATGCTCAACTCCTCGAGCTAATCCCACATCCCACTCACCAGTAGAAAAGACATCACCTCTGGTCGACAACTTCTGACGCAGTCTCCGTTCCCAGGTCTTGGGAATAGATGACTCACCGAAATTAAACAAGCTTGGATCGATAACTTGTGAGCTCTGTTCTCCAGATGTTACAGTGAGTGTGTCGGTGGGATACTCATTGGCCATCACCGTTCCTACAGGAATGGAGATATCCTTGGATGTTTCATTATGGACCAGAACTTGGATATTTCTACCTTCTACGGCTGAAGATGGGAGTACCACTGGGGTTATGAATGTTCCAGCTGGAAGACTGCCCTCCTCAGGGGAATCTACCTCAAAGATCTCTTTTCTCAAAGGCTTGTCAGTCTCCATTTTACAGCCGGCACATACTTCTCCTCTTGATGGAACTACAAAATCACCAGGTCCAGTCCACAAAACCTTTCCCTCGGGCTTGTCGAGAAGAGTCTCTGTCTCTTGCTTCTGAGTCAGATGGATTGCAGAGTGTTTGCTCTGGATTCTCAAAACATGTGCAGCAATGGATCCTTCAGTATCATGGCTGAGAGCCGCAAGACGTTTGAAGAAACTGGCATTAGTGCCAATAATGACTGGCAACTGAGAAGGACCTTGAGGTTCAGGACATATGAGTGCTAGGATGGAGAGTGGCTCCTCCACACCTGCGACAGAGGCCGAAAAGGTGACATCCACCACAATATATCCCTTATAAGGGTAACTTGAGGAACTGAGGCCCCAAATGGATAATCCAGTTAAAGGGTAAATAGGCACATCAGGCAGGTTCTTAGAGTACCAACTGTCAAACACAATTGAGCCGCTGTCTAACAGTGCTTGACATGTACGCCCATTAATCTTCGCTTCCACAGTTGATGCCGGTCCTACTAGACCTTTGGGAAGGCTGTTGGAGTCATGGAGGTCTGTCTGGCTCTTTCTAGAGAAACAGGCTTGATTCTGTGGCTTTTGATTATCAAGCATCTCGGGCCTCCCACTCTTGGCCTGCCGCAAAGAACGTATGAGCTTCTGAATTACTTGATCTGGATTTGGTGGAGCTTGACACTTTGTCGCGATATGACCGTCCTGCCCACACCGGTAGCAGAAGTAGTCATCTTTCGTTCTAGCTGACTTGTATCTCAATGACGGGGAAACTGACTGTGATGGTTTTGGCCGCTGCTCGGGAACATCATCTGAGCACTGAGAAGAACTGACATTTAAAACGGGCAACTGCTGTTGTAGGTATTGGACCTGTTTCCTTAATTCTTGAACTTCTGAACTCAGACAGCTCAAGGAAGTCCATTTCAGAATATAAGGTATTCACACACTGACATGTCTTGATTATGACACAGTTTAGCCAAAAAAAGGCAATATCTCAAATTACTCGAGTTACTGAATTGATCTCTGTATCAAAAACACTCAGAATGAATTGAACAAATGAACTCACATGGAACGAAATGTACTAACTTACTCACTTTGAGAATCAGAATATCACTTTGAATATTCACAGTATTTTAAGCGCGTTGAATAATACAATATGAACCAATGTTAAACACTTGTGGGCCCACTCACACACAAAAACCGGTCATTAAAACCCACCCGTTGCAGGCCTGGATCGTAGCTCATGTTCGTGGTGGCCAGAGAAACTGAAAATTGGCACCTGAGCACAAATAAATCAACATTAATAACTAAATTTCATGTGCGATGAAAACCGCGATCGGGATCCTGTGTTAGGCCTCCTGCAGCTCCTCGGTCTCTCTCTCCGTCGTCAGCCGACGAAACGCACCTCCCACATAGCCAGTGGAACCCCAAATAACGTGGGTACTTTGGGCGCTATCTGGTCCTCAAGGTCTCCATCGTCGTGCAGGAAACAACAAATTTTTCAATCTTTCAATCTCTCACTGTTTATATGCTCCTTTAACTCACAGTTCAGTTTAGATGAGTAAATATATGAATTGATAGTAGAACAGTCCGTAATCACATTTGACTGGCAAATTAAGGACACCAGGATGTCACATAAAACACTCGCGTCTAGCGACGAACTCAAAATAAACACAAAAGAACAATAATTGTGTGTTTCACACGCAATCTATATTACAGTTTGATATTTTAACTAGTAAATGATTAATAACTTAATTACTGCTGGCAGCGGATCTCACAGCTTCGCGTCTTTTTTCCAATCAACCTTCTCAACAACCAATCACACTACACACCACCTAATTGAGGGCGGGACTTAACACTCAAAAAACCAATAGAAATAAAGGAAACCTAACTTGCTCGTTAATACCACGTTTTTCACATGTAGCATATCAAACCTGACATAAGATCGCGCTCTTAAAGGGACATATACACATTTACCTTACATCAATATAATGATGTATAATTCACTCACATTTTAGTTCTGTATTAGAGCAAAACAAAA